>NW_006408523.1:20505501-20521234 GCF_000296735.1 Chrysochloris asiatica | reverse complement strand
ATTATGTTTTGCATTCATTTACTTGCTGATATTTTTGCTCATTTGATCAAAATTGTGTTGGTATTCCTCCAGTCGATACACAGATTGATGAAAGTACATAGCTCAGTAAATAGGTTACAGAGAGCCCACCTGCAATTTCAGATTCTATTTGGAAGACCCTCAAAGTTGACAATCTAAGAAATGAACTCTCAGGAATTGACAATTGTACATTCATGTTTGCATTCTTGAAACACAGCACTTCTCTGTATTGAGCACCAAATTTATTTGTGTTTTGCACCAAATTTATTTGTGTTTTGTACATTTGTAGTAATGAAATTTAGCTTCCTGTAAAAGGCAAATTAAAATATATAGTTTAGTGTTTTTTTAAGCAAGTGAGTCAGATTTTATGTTTTGCAATGGTGTACTTTTGCAGTACCAGAAAATAGCATGACCGTTGAGTTGAGTGCATGAGAAGAAATCCCTTCGGGCACAGTGCAATGCAGTTAGCAATAATTTTAATTGTACACCAAAACTAAGCCACACTCAAATCATGTGTATATCTAACAAATAGGGTTTATTATGTCCTTTAAGTCCTTTTAGAGGCTTATGAAGATTTATACTAGTAGTTAGCTGCTTTGTCTGAGCTACAGAGAATATTTAATAGTTTTTATCAGGATTAATGAGCAGAAATGTCTCAACAAATGAAATTCTTTAGTATGTACACTGGAGTCATTTGATAGTCCCTTTATTCACTTGTAATAGTATCAGTAATAGAAGAAACTTTTTGATATGAGTCCTTATCTTACATATCTTTGACAGATTTTTGTGAAGTCATTATATAAAACATATGTACAACACTTTACCAAACTTTGTACTGGTCTAAGAATCACATAGTAAAGACGTGAACATCACAAATGTTTTAACATATGAACAGACGTTCGCTTCAATCATTCAGGAAATATTAAGTGAGTGCCTATGATGTGCATGGTGCTGGATACACAGTGTACAGCAGAGCAGATCCAAGTGAAGCTGATAAAGTTTCAAGAAATAAATCACTAATGTAAATAATGTAGATGATTAAATTGCAGCAACGCCCTCCCACTGAAGTACAGAGACAGCAAGTGTCTGTGGGTGGCCCGAATGGTTAACATGCTTAGAAGGTTGAAGGTTACAGTTCACCCAGTGGTGCCTTAGAAGGAAGCCATGATGATATTCGGAAAGATTTGCTATTGACAATCCTATAGAGCATGATTCTAGTCTGACGTGTATGTGGTCACAGTGAGATAGAATTGACTCATTAACATCTGGTTGCTTAATCTGATCTGAGATGTGAAGAAAGGCCTCCTTAAGAAAGTCATAATAAGACTAAGTTGAAGGTTTGAGTAGTTGTTGTTAAGTGCAACCGATTGGGTTCCAATTCATGGTAGCACTGAGGTTAGCATTCCAGGGCTGATTCTGCAGCACCACACCTGGTCTCCAGGTGTGGGTAAAGATAATTATGTAAAAGTGGGAGGAGTAGGAGGGACCTCCCAGCCACAGGAAGCAGTTGGCAGTGCTGAGGTTTTTGCTGTGTATTTGGTGGCATGCAGAGAAAATTTACACCTTTTAAGACCCTAGTTAAGGAGCTCTGGTAATGTAGTGGTTACGAATCAGTCTGTGAATCCCAAGGTCAACAGTCCAATACTACCAGCTGTTCCGCGGGAGAAAGATGAGACTTTCTGCTCCCGTAAAGATTTACAGCCTTGGAAACCCTGTACAGGGTCACTATGAGTCGGAACTGACTCCATGACACATAGCCACCAACCACCACTGCCAAGACCCTAGTTTGGAGTCCTGGTGTGGCTCTGTGGGTAAATGCGACAGACTGCAAAGCCATTTGAACTGCAAGGTCTGCAGTTCAAGCTTAACAGCTGCTCCTTAGAAATCCTCTTACAGGGTCGATATGAGTCAGAATCGATTCAACGGCACCTCACAGCAACAGCAAGACCCTAGTTAGAAGTTAACACATTGATTCTTTCTCCATCATGCCTTTATGTATCAAAATTACCATCACAAAATTGCTACTTTTAGGATATTTTTTTTTTTTTTTTTTTACTTGTTCAAGCACATCACTCTCCCTTCTTATTTAGGAATTGTCAACATAAATACATGCTACATTAATTTAAATGGGAGCGCGGTGGCTCTGTAGGATAAGCACTGGACTGTGTGCCACAAAGTGGATGGTTTGAACCCATAAGGCACTCTGCAGGAGAATGATGGTTTCTGTTCTCGCAAAGGTCTACAGCCTCAGAAACTCTAAACAGGTTCTGAAGGGACTTGAGGGCACTTAACAACAACAACATCAAATTAACTTTACATGTGAGACACAGATTAAACAATTTAGGAGATACTGATTACATTCAAAGATACCAGAAATTGAAGACTTGCCAAGACAAGCGACATTTGTATGCAGAAGATCTGAGAAATACATGCAGTGTTTGATTGAGTTCATAGGTGGGCATAACCTGGAAGATGGAATTCACAGAAGGAGACACAGAACCAATGACTGTTGGCTCAGCCTTCTGAGCAAGTGAGTGATGGTGACAAAAATAAGAGTGAGGGACATCTTCCTCTTCTTCCTCCCCCTTCACTCTCTTCCTTCCTTTTCCCTAATGTTTGCTGTTGCTGAAGGCTCTTGAGTCTGTTCCAGCTCACAGAGATGTTGTATAGGGTGTCTGAGGAGTGACTGGTGCATTTGAACTGCCAACCTTATGGTTAGCAGTTTAGTACTTATGCTACAGCTCCATACCAACCTTAGTGAAAAGCAAAGCAGAGCAAAGAAAAAATGCCTAAAAAAATTAAAGTGTAATTTTGTAATAATGCCTGTTGTGTGCCATGGTGTAGGATCTGACTCAGTGACCTTATATAGCAGAAAAACAACAAGAAAACAACCATTCACTTTCCAGGTCTTGCTCCATTCTCAAGATCATTGCTTTGTTTGAGCCCATTGTTGCTGGCGCTTTTAAATGTTTTAAAAACACTTTTAAAAAGTGCAGCCAGAGTGCTCCTTGGAGGCCAGGATGGCCAAACTTTATCTCTCATACTTCAGACATATTGTCAGGAGGGAACAGTCACTGGAGAAGGATATCATGTTTGGTAGGGTGGAGGGTCAGAGAAAAAGAGGAAGACCCCTAGAGAGATGGATTGGCCAAGTTGTAGCATCAATGGGCTCAAGCATGACAACGATAGTGAGGTAGGCCCAGGATCGGGCAGTGTTTCATTCTGCTGTGCATAAGGTTGCTATGAGTCGATACGGACTTGATGGCACCTAACAACAACAACAACAATACTAAAGTACAAGGATTCCATATATTTTTAGGCTAAGGATTCTCTGGGTAGTATCACTAGCTAATGTGCTCTGCTGCTAACTCAGAAGTTGAAGATTATAGATCACCCAGAGGTGCCTCCAGAGAAAATCCTGGTGATCTATATTTGAAAAATCAGCTGCTGAAAACCCTATGGAGCGTAGCTCTCCTGTGAGACACATGGGCTCACCAGAAGTTGGACCAGCTCTTTAGCAACTGGCATTTAGGTTCAAGATGAGCCAATGGCTCGGGAGATGGAGGCATTTCCCTCAAGAGTGGAATGCTGGTTCTGTAGGAGTGAGATTAAACTCCCACATCATGTCCTCCTCTGCTGTCTGCCCTACTCTGGGAGTCTGGTCAGCAGCTCTCCAAGTACTTTGCTTACTTTTGCAATTCAGATGTTACTGAGCAAGCCTTCTTGTCATCTTGAAGAACATTATCATCACTTCAACATATTTAAAAGATAAGAGAGAGGAGATGTGGAGTTGAGTAATAATTAGGAATGTGGCACATGTTGCATTTATAAAACATAAATAAAAATAAAAAAAATTAAAAAAGAAGTTTATAAAACTTCTTTTTCAAATATTAGGAGGTATAATCAAGTCTGCAATACATTTTGCTACTGATATTTCCTATAACTTTCAAACCCATATATATTACAAGGGAAATTATTTCCATATGTTTAATTTAATTCATTTGCACAGTTCATTAAAGGATATATTTAAAGGACTACTTTCTAATGCTTTAAAAGTTTCTTATCACATTAAAAAAATTCCATTTTTAGGTATCTTATGATTTGAATATTGTTCAAATAGCTGTGTGGAGGAAACTGTTTAGGGATCTCAAATGACTATCAATACCATTTGTTTCTATGCAGGCTCTTGATTTTATTGCATTTTGGTAAACTGTCATTAAGTTAATCAATTCTCATTTTAAATAGAATGCACAAAATGCCCCTTTAATAAAATGTATCTGTAAATTATCTAGACTTAACTGTTTGGCTTCAGATGTCCTCATATTCCATTACTGTGAGACTCCAAAGTAATGCTTCTAAAATGAAAATAATTTAAAAAGAATAAAATAAGATAGTCAAAACTGTTTGGTCTTCTCTCTTTTACTGGGTGCTGCGGCTCAAGTTTTGAGGTCTTCATACTGCCAGGAAGCTCTATAGTCACCAACTTGGGCAAGTGTTGAGGTCTTCATCCTGCCAGGAAGCTCTGTAGTAACCAACAAGGTCATTATTGGTAAGTGCCATTGAGTTGGTTCCGACTCATAGCAATCCTGCATACAGTTTCCAAGAAGCAAACTGATTGTGGTTTAAACCAACCTTGTGGTCCAGTGTTTTATCCCACAGTGCCATCGACATGGAAACAATACAAGCCTATCTGGACACAGCTTTGAAAGCCAATCTAGCAAAGGACATTGTGTTGGAAAATGTGGGTATTGAAGCGAAACAGCCAAATTCTGCCATTAGGAAGTGTGTCATGGTTCAGCTGACCAAGAACTAAAAGGAAGCCGCAGTCTTCTTACCTAACAATAAGTACTTTACTTTTATTGAGAAAACAATGAAGTTCTAGTTGTTGGTGACATCCCTGGAGTCAGAGTCAAGGTCACTAAAATACACGTCTCTCTTTTGGCCTTAAATAAAGGTAAGAAGGAAAGGCCAAGATCATAAACTTTGATGTTGAAAATATAATGATAATAAATTTTTATATTCCAAGACAATAAAAACAAACACCACTTGGGCGTCATCATACCAAAGAAAAATGTTCATCGGGGAAAACACTTTAGAAATCTGTGGGCTGTTTCTTAATTTCAAGTGTGAATATTTCTAAGCCTGAAGTAATGTGATCAAACAAAGGATCAGCAGAGTTCTGTATCAACTGTAATTTAACACATCTGTCCAGAAGACTAGCAAATAATGAATTACACTAATCAATCCAGATAAAAGAGATTTAATTAACATTTAACATCTACGTCTCCGAAAACTTCCTTTTTTGTTAATCAGGGATTCTAATCTAAGAATTCTGTGAAGATGATGAAAGAGCATTTTGAAGACAGATTTTAAATGTTTTTTATTAAAAGCATTTGAGAGGTTTAGCATGAAACTTTCCCCCCCTGATTTTTTTGTAAAAGCAAAAAAGCGCTCAGAGGTGCTTTAGAAAATAAAAAGGCTAGTCAGTATTAACACTGTACAATTCCATTTACCTTAAGAAGAATAAGAATGCTTTGCTAAGTTTTAATGAGAACCCGTCTGAAAAATTAGTGACGTGTGTATTACCAAGGCATGATCACCCCTTCATGCTGCTGGGCTGTTTGTGCACCATCCAGTTGGTTCCGATTCATAGTGACCCTGTATAGGATTTCTGATGCTGCAAATCTGTATGGGAGCAAATTGACTCATCTTTCTCCTGTGGACCACCTGGTGGAGTCAAACTATTGTCTTTACAGTTAGCAGTCCAAAGAGCAATCCACTGCAATCATGCTTACTAGAACAGTTTTGTGGCATGAAAACTCAGTGCTAAATATGAAGGCTGATTAAGCTGATTAAGAGTGTGTTACACGTAGTGTCGGGAGTCCTGGTGTGGCACTGTGGATTAAAGCGCTGGACTGCAAAATTGGTTTGAACTGCAAGGTTGGCGGTTCAAGCTCACCAGCAGCTCCTCGGAAACCCAATGCAGGGTCGCTATGAATCCGAACCGGCTCACTGGCACTTAACAACAACAATAGCAATAACATATATAGAGTTTCCGGAGTCCTAGTGTGGAGTTGTAGGACTACAAGGTCGATTTCACCCAGGAGATCTGCAGTTCAAATTTACCAGTCACTCCTCGGAAACCATATACATGAGGGTCTTCTCTATGAGTCATAAGCGACTCCATGACTCTCAACAAAAACAACAACACGTAACTTTTTACAAAGTGGTTAAATCATTTGTAAAACTTCCTACAGGCTTGTTTAAGGCATCTTATACAACAGGCCTATTTCATGAATTAAACAACCAACTGAAGAGTTATGCTGATAATAGTGAAGTGAGAAACTAAACATGGCTTTTGTGTGTGTGAAGATACAGTCATGCATCACTTCTACAAGTACAATTGAGTGACATTGATTCCATTGTTCCAGTTGTGCAGACATTCTTGTTATCCTGGTCTGAACTGTTGTAATTCCATTGACTTGGACTTACTGCCCCTTAAGCTTCTTATCTATCCTTTTCAATTGTTATCACTTTGATGTCACATAGATACTTCTTTGAAAGAGCAGAATACTCAATACTTTACTTTTTTAAGATAAACAATCCCCCCTCCCCCCCATCCAAAGAAGACTTCAAAGGATGGTTTTGGTTTAAATTTAAAGATGATCTCAGGGCAGTAGTTTTGAAGGTTCATCCGACCTCAGTGACTTTAGAAATTCTGGCTTCCATTGAGAATTTGAAATTCTATTCTGTGTTCTTTCACGTTTTCATGGGTATTCTTTTATAGAATCTTTAATTAAAATATAGATAGTGAAACGATTGAGTTCCTCTGGTCTTATGGCAATGGTGCAGTTGAATGTGGCCTTTGGATTAGGTTTGGATTTCCACATTTTAGTCCAAAGTGAAAAAGAAAGAAGAGGCTAGGTTAAAGACGTGTCTTCATAAATAATGACGTTATCATGCTAGCCCTACTAACTGGATTTCCTTAGCACCACGTTGAAGCTAAATGTAACCAATACCCCAAACCAAAACCAAACCCACTCCCACTGAATGGCAACTCCATGTGTTACAGAGTAGAACTGTGCTCCAGAGTTTCATTGACTGTAATCTTTACAGAAACCAATCACCAGGCCTTTCTTCCTCCACATCTCTAGGTGGTTTTGAACCTCCAACCTTTACATTAGTTTTGTATTGTTAAGTGTCGTCGAGTCGGTTCTTACTCATAGTGACCTTGTGTAGTGTTTCTGAGTGGTAGGTGAGTTTGAACCACAGACCTGTGGTTAGTAGTCCAGTGCTTATCTTATAGCACTGATAGGGTTATTAATACTCTCAGCACATCTTCAATGCGTAACAGTAGGAGACAAAGGGAGGAATCCTAAATTGATTCAGAAGGCTTCAATTCAACTAGATCTCCTGTTACTCAATCTATCTGAGCTTCAGTATTGTTGTTGTTTGTTGTTAAGTACGTTGAGTCGTTTGTGAATCATAGTGAATCTGTATATGATGGTGAGTTTGGACCACTGAACTTGTGGTTTAAACCGACCATATTATGGTCAAATGCTTATCTTATAGTGCCACACCACAACTCACCCTTTGTCAAATGCAGATAGTCATACAGCCAGTAAGTGGTGAGGACAAGATTTGAAACTTTGTCTATGTGGACTTCCAGATCCAAATAGCTTTGGTTTTGAGGCTCAAATACTATGAGAATGTATCGAATGATACAATGGAAATAGAGGAATGATGTCTTTATATGACCATTTTTAGTGCATTGGAAAACAATCAAGAGTGACATAGAAAAAGGTATTTAAGAGTACTTATGCAGTTTGAGTTGCATGGTCCTATAAAGTGACATTTTCTGTTAGCAGTATCATCACTTGAATATGTACTTAGTAACAAACTGAATAAGAGAGGATTTCTTTCGATGGTAAGTAGGATTACTCATCTCTGTTTCACAGTGTTTGGTCTAGGCTCTCCAGGAAGCAGGGAAGTTAATGCAAGGAGACTCTTGGTAATCAGGCAGAACCATTTGCTGACTTGAAAAGGTTCAGGAGCAAATTTGTCAAGTCATTTAAATGATCACCCCAGTAACAAGGGTTTCCATGTGCCTCATTTTAAAGCATGAAAATGAAAAATGCAGGCAATAGATGCTGGATTGAAATCAGATCAAAATAACACAAATGAGCAAGAGAATAGCAATATGGTAAGGTACGCTGGGAATAAAAATTAGAACTGTTTCCACAATCTGCCCAGTAGCTCAGTGATAATATGCACTATGCAACCATTGTTGTTGTTGTTAAGTGTTGTTCACTCTGTTCCGATTCATAGCAACCCTGTACAGTGGCTGGTGAGTTTGAAACGCCGACCTTGAAGTTCAAACAGAACTTGAAGTTGAGTGCTTTTCCTGTGGCGACACACCAGAACTCTATGCCACCATTAGCTGAAACATAACTACTTTCCTTTTTAACCATGAGACAATGAACCTAGTAAATTTCAGAGTAATCAATCAGTTGGATTGAAATCTCAGTAATGCTATCTCCACAGTGACTTGAGCAATGAAATCAAAATAACAATCTTTGATATGTCTGCCTTCCAAACCAACATAGCTTGTTGGAACTCCCTTTCTCTGCCCATCACAAGAATTGTCATCACCCAGTCTGACTAAATGCATTTCACACCAGACTTCTGTGCATAAAGACATGCTGCCCACTGCTGTAAAAATTAGTATAACTTCAGTGAGTCATTTGTTCCAACACTTTGAAAGAAAGAAAACTTCTGGGAACCACACTAATCTCATAATAACTTTATCCTCAGCCTCATACAGGCTACATGCACACATTTATAATTTTGCTATAAAAAAATCAGCCTATTCAAATAAATAAAGGTCTTTAGAAATATGTGAAGTTTTGCATTAAAACAGTCTTTATTCTAAAATGTGTGCTCAATATTATAGGGAGAAACTGGTCAAGATCTCATCATGATAATTTTCAAGTTCTTGGTAAATATATTTTTTGTTACCTAAAATATTAATACTGGCTTACCATTTGGGTAAATAAACCAATCAAAGCATTGTTTATTGAGAACTTAATTAGGAAGCTATGTGGCACTGTAGGATAAGCACTGGACTGCTAACCACAAGGTTGGAGGTTCAAATCCACCAGCCACTCCTTGGAAATCCTATACAGGGTTGCAATGACTCGGAACCCGCTTAACAGCCCTTAACAACAACAGCAGTATATTTTAAATTATATGCAAGGTGGGAAATCTGAATGCTGATGTGGTTATGAGTTCATGTGGGTTGAAGGCAGTGAGACTGATGCTCAGAACAAGGGATTCTAAGTTCCTTTAGAGTCTTGATTGACATTGAGTTGATTTTGTCTCATTATGACTCACGTATGCAGAGTGAATACAATTACTCCGTGGTAGTTTCGAGGCGATCACATTTTTTGTAAAATAAAGTATTTAGAGAAGAGAGAAGGAAAGTGATTTTCCAACGATTATAACACTAATAAGATTGCCAGATCATAAACCAAAGTCTCATCGTAGAATGCTGACCTGGGCGCTCAGCCGTAAGGACAAACATATACGTAGAATGATCTCATTTCCAAGTGAAATAATGTTTTTAGAAACAAGCATCAGCCAACAACCACCCATCCCCAAAGAATTCATTTTCCTAGGTTTATTATAAATATATGAACAACAGACTTTAAGCCAAGCATTTTAGTGACTTTGCTTTGGTTTATTTCCCAGTCTCTTCCCTTCCTAAATCTTCTACTGTGCTCAAGGGTATGGGTGACAAACTGGAATCTTTGGTCTTTCCGCAGGTGCCTATTCAGTGTTCTGGGTTTCCTTCCTTCTTTTTTTTTTTTTTTTTGGTTTATCTACTTCCTATTGCCAGGCATGACCGATTCCCATCTCTGAGGGCCTTGATTGCAGTTTGCATGTGCTACAGTTAACATGTTGTTGTTGTTGCAATTAACATGCTTGACTGTTAACCCAGAGTTTGGAGGTTGGTGTCCACTTAGAGATGTCTTTGAAGAAAGTCCTGGTGATCTACTTTTAAATACCAGCCATTGAAAACCCTATGCAGTACACTTCTACTCTGACACACATGATGTCACTGTAAGTCAGAATTGACTCAGAATTTTTTTTTTTTTTTTCAGGGAGGTGAACAGGGAGTCTAGATTAGAAGTCCAGATGTGGCACTGTAGGATAAGCCCTGGATTACTAATTACAAGATCCGCAGTTCAAACGCTCCAAACTCTTTTTGGAGACCCATACAGGGTTGCTATGATTTGGAACCAACTCAATGGTACTTAACAACAAGAAGAAATTTAGGATTTTTTTCTGATTCTTATAAGGACTTGACTCAATATCACAGTAGCGTTTTTTGTTTGTTTTTGTAATCCTTCCGTCTGTTTTTATTAATTAAAAAGTAATTACTTGCATTGTGCCTTATATTACTGTATTTTTACTTTTCGGTTGCTACCTCTCTTCTGCTGTGCACTCCTGGTGGCAGACATTCTATACACCTGCTTTCATTACAGTGTCTTGAACTAATAAATATCCATTTTAAATTAAAATTTCATGGAGTCATTCATTTCTTTCAACATCATGCCAACATCTACCTTTCCCCATAAAAACCATAAGCTTTCTTGTAACAGTCACTTCCCTTGTATATCAGAAATGCCTTATAAATGGCTTGATGGTGGTATTAAATGCTGTTGAGTCAATTCTGACCAATAGCAACCTTGTATAGGGTTTCCAAGGAGTGACTGGTGGGTTTGAACCACTGACCTTTCAGTTCACACTGACCTTATGGTCCAGTGCCTTATCCTGCAGTGCCACACCAGGACCCCTACAGTTTAGAAGGCGAATGAAATGATTTTGACTTTCAAGAAATTGAGAATAATTATGACCATAAATATCAAATCAATAAAACCAATTTAAGTTCAAGTTACTGCTTTGTATGTTCATGACTGATACAAAGCAGTGAAATATATCAATTCAGTCCTTATGGAACCTTAGCACTGAGTGGAGGAAAACTTGTAATTGAAAAGGCATGACAACAAAAATAACTTTCATAAACTCTATATGCGTATTGCATTAGGCAAATCTGCTGCACAAGACCTTTTTAAAGTGTTGAAGAGCAAAGATGTCAGCTTGAGGACTAAGGTGCGCCTGACCCAAGCCACGGTATTTTCAGTAACCTCATATGCATGCAAAAGCTGGACAGTGAATAAGGAAGACCTAGAAGAATTGATGCTTTTGAGCTATGGTGTTGGAGGAGAATATTGAAAGTGCCATGGGCTGCCAAAAGAACCAATAGATCCATTTTGGAAGAAGTATAGCCAGAGTGCTTCTTAGAGGCCAAGATGACCAAATGTCATCTCTTATACTTTAGACATATTGTCAGGAGGGACCAGTCTCTGGAGAAGGATATCATGTTTAGTAAGGTGGAGGGTCAGAGGGAAATAGGAAGACCCCCAACGAGATGGATTGGCCAAGTGGCAGCATCGATGGATTCAAGTGTGGCAACAATGGAGAGGTTGGCCCAGGATCAGGCAGTGTTTCATTCTGCTGTGCATAAGGTCGCTATGGGTCAGTACCGACTCGATGGTACCTAACAACAACAAATATATGAAGTAATGCATGTAAGACTATTTTGTCTTATATAGTAGACCTGGTGTGGTGCTGTGTGTTAATGTGCTGTATCTCAAGGCCAACTTGAACCTCAAGGTCGGAGGTTCAAACTCACCAGCTGCTCTTGGAAACCCTGTACAAGGTCACTATAAGTTGGAACAAACTCAACAGTACTTAATAACAACAGCAACAATTTTGTTTTGGGAGTCTTGGCATGGTGCTGTAGTATAAATACTAGACAACAAGGTCAATTGGAACCTCAAGGTGGCAGTTCAAATCCACCAACTGCTCCTCAGAAAACATATATAGCAGGGGTGGGGAACATCCAACTGACGAGCCTTTTGAGGTCCCTGAAATCATTTGATCTGGTCCTACCAAGGAGGCCATAGTTCCAGTCATCACATTATGGTTGTTTAGTGCCTTCGAGATGACTCTGACTCATAGCACCCCCTATAAAGGGTTTCTGAAGAGCAGCTGGTGGGATTGAATTTCCAATCCTGTGGATCACAGCCCAACCCTGATCCTGCAGTGCCACACCAGGACTCATCACATTGTTGTTGTCGTTGTTAATGCCGTCGAGCTTGTTCTGACCCATTGCAACCCTGTATAGGATTTCTGAGAAGCGGCTGGTGATCTTGAACCACTGACCTTGCAGTTCAAATCGACCTTGCAGTCTAGCACATTAACTTGCAGCGACACACCAGAAATTGGTCAGGCTTAAAATCCCAGATCTACTCCTCATTGGATTATCTTGTTGGAGAGTTAACAATATGACCCCCCAGAGCAGACACTCATTACATTTCTCTGCTATTGATTGGATATTGAGAATTCATACTACTATTTTAAGGGTACCATACACCAATGCCAATCGTAGAAAATTTGTAAAACTTAATTTCATTTCTGGTGTGATTTTTTTTTTTTTCCAAGTTATAAATTATATGTAATTAGTCATATCAACCAGAAGAGATCAAGTACTGTTCTTCAGGGTCTAAATTAATCATACGAGTAGTTACTCTCTAAGCAGATATTGCATCAAACATGTCCAACAACCTCTTAAAGTATTCAAAATTAATAAAGCAGTGAAGACATTAATCAGGGCTGGTATCTAGCTGATTTGCATAAATTAATTAACATCAACAGCTACACCAAGCTGCAGCTTAGCAACACCTGGGAAAAGGACCTCTGTCATGAAATAAGGTAGTGATCCTGCAGAGCAGAGAGGGATTCTATCTCCAAATACACACCAAGGTCACTCTTTACACAAGACAAGTGACAACATAGAGCCATAGCACTGTGGGGCATGGAAAACAGGGAATGCACAGTCACAATTTATATTTTAACGCTACATTGTGTGTCATAGCGTTACTGGAAATGAGTTGCAATATTTACTGATTTTGCCGCATCATTTGTAAATTAAGTAAATTCTTTTTGTGAACTGGGGATTAGGAATATGAGTAAAGTCCAGATAGGAAAGAACATAGAGATAGATACTTGCTTCCACATTTATGAAGAAATACAGAAAACTTTTCCTTGATTTAATTTTCATCCCCAGGTCATGACCATTCTGGTCTCGTTTGCAGTGATTACTCTGGTCTCAGCTTTATTAATCCAGTCACCCGTCCACTCCCTTAACCCATATTGTTTCCAACTTACTAGCCAACTGTGACTGCCTTCTGCTGTAGTGATTGTCAGTAGTGGAAATGCCGCAGAGCTGAGGAACTCTTCTTTCCAAGCAACTAGAGTCTGAAATTTGGCAGAGTCCTGGTGTGGCGCTGCAGGATAATGTACTGGACCTCAAGGTCAACTTGAACCACAAGATTGGCACTTCAAACCCACCAGCTGCTCCTTGGCAACCCTATACACTGTTGCTGAGTCTGAACAAACTCAACAGCACTTAACAACATTACAAACACAGAATTACTGACTACTGACTGACAATTTAAGTCTGAAAATGGTGACCCTTGAAAAGTGCTCTTGGTCTTTAAAGAGGAGAACCGGAGAAAGTCTCACATAGAGAGAGAATTTTAGGATGACTGTTCACGTGTGGTTGCCATAAATTGGAATCAACTCCATGATAGTTAGCAACAACGACTACTTGTTGTTGTTGTTGTTGTTAAGTGCTGTCGAGTTGGTTTTGACCCATAGTGACACTGTGTAGGGTTTCTGAGGAGCAGCTCGCTTGTTCATTTTGTTGTTAAGTGCCGTAGAGTCAATTCTGACCCATAGTGACCCTGTATGGGGTTTTCAAGGAGCAGTTGGTGAGCTTGAACCACCGACCTTGCAGTTCATATGACTTTGCATTAGTTCACAGTGCCACACAAGGACTCCAGCTTGTTCATGTAGGGTTGCCATAAATTGGAACCAACTCCATGGTAGTTAGCAACAACAACCAGTAGAGGTGAGAATATAGAATTAACCAGACAGCAGGAACCATGTAATCCATTATCGTTATAGTTACCAGACAGCTAAGTTATCTTCTTCATGAATTTGCTCTGCTGAGTTTGCCATATTTGTGAATATTAATTTATGCAGGTTGGTGAGGGATGACGAATGGCAAAAGGAAGTAGAGGAGGGAAAAGATTGGCCCTTTCAGAGCCTTGAATAATTCAGTGCCTGCTTCACCCTGGCAGATGTTAGAACATTGGGTCATTTAACCGGCTCCCTCTCAGCTTAAATAGGATGTGTGCTTCTGTCTAGCTTTGTGGCTTACTGGGAGAACATCGATCGCTGTTCCTACTTCCTCAGCAAAACTGCAGCCTTAGGGGAAGAGGTATCTCGTGGCATATGCCAGCCAGTGTGTCCTGCTTTAGCCAACTGGGAAAGTTCTTTTAGCCAGACTCAGAACCAAGCGGGTCTTCTCTTGCTCTCTATAGATGAGCATCAGACTAAGACTAGCCACCATAGATTATTCATGTGTTAAAAAAATGACCAGAACTTTTTAGTGAAAGGGACAAGATTTTGTTAGCAAAATTTCCTCGCATGAATTTGGGTTTGTCTTGAAAAACGGAAATATAATTTATTCAGACTTCTAAAAAGGAGATCAGAATCGGGTCATTGTATATGATATTTTCTTCTGTGAATAGAGAAAGTGTTAAGCAAAGTGTTATGAGGGCCTGAGTGTATAAACAGGAATGGGATGTGGAAATGCTGTGGGAACACTTTATTTTCTGGCTAGTAGGAGTTTGCTATTTTAAGCCTTCAATCTAAAAATGTGTGGGATCTGCTGTGTTTCCTGAATGAGATAAGGTTTATTAATTGCCTTCATTCTTTTTGATTATAAAAATCTTTAGTTTATACTGGTAAGTGATGAAATAGCATATGGTTAGTCTATTTCTGGAATACCATTCAAGTGGTCTGGTTACTCTTTGGTCTTGTTTCCTTCGCCAATAAACTTGTATATGGATTGGCTAACAGTTCTCAATCTCTGGGGTATTCGTTAAGAATAACACTTCATATTAACATGAAGAATATAAAGCAAAGTCAAGTAGATAGTGAAGCTGGTATATTGTGTCTGTTGTGAGCAGAACAACTTGATTGTTATGAGACCGAATGTCAGACAAGATTTGTGATGTGCCCGTACAGGAACAGAGAAGCCTTGGGCAACGTAGGGAGTATACATAGTTGAATGGAGTTGAACTTTTCTTCCATTAAGAACCCACTTTTCAGTATGGGAGCAGGACCTATAGCAGAAGTTAGAGATAGGACTTTGTCCATCCCAGCATCAACCTCGTGCCCCTGGGTGTGGATGCACATAGATCTTGGTGAGTGGCCAACAGCATGCTGTAATGGAAGACGGTCAAGCTCTGACCACACATATATTTGGGCTTATATTCTGATTATGCCATTTATTAGCTCAGTAAACTCAAGCAGTTTGTTCAGTTCACTTGAGTTTTGGGTCCATACGAATGCATCTCACAGAGTTGTTGGGAAAATTAGTTGAGTTAATAATATACATGGTGTGTTTAGGATACTGACCAACACTGTAAGTGCAGTCTGTTGTTGTTATTAAGTGCTGTCGAGCTGGTTCCAACCCATAGCAAACCTGTATAGGGTTTCCAAGGCTGTAAATCTT
>NW_006408523.1:20497406-20505401 GCF_000296735.1 Chrysochloris asiatica | reverse complement strand
ATTTGTAACCACTACACATTTTTATTATTATATTAGTGGTAAATGTCTATACCAAAAAAAAAAAAAAAAAAACTCGAGGTTTTCTGAGAAAATCAAATATGAAAAAATAACCAATGCCAATAGCTGTCAGCATAATGCAGGATTTAGGCTGAAGAAGAGTATAGGTTATATTTTCAAGACATTAGAGGCACCATCTAAATGGTTGGTAGGTGTCTTAGTTGTCTACAGCTGCTATAACAGAAATACCACAAGTGGATGTTATTAGCAAACAGAATTCTCTCCAAGTTCAGGAGGCTAAAGCTCAAATTCAGAGAATTGTTTCTGGAGAAATGTCCTTGTCTCCTTTCAGCCTCCGTAGACCCAGCATTCCTTGGAGAGATCCATGTGTTTTAGGAACTGCACAGAGCAGAGACTCCTGGTCCAAAAGATGTACTTCACTCCTGACTCTTCTTTTTTGGTAGTAGTAGGTCTCTCCTTCTCTGTTCACTTTTTCTGTCCTGGTGTGGCATTGTAGAATAAGCACTAGGTTGCTATCCACAAGGTCAGCAGTTCAAACACACCAGATGCTCCTTGTAAACCTTATTCAGGGTCACTATGAATCCCAACTATGAATTCTGAAAACCATCCTTCTGCCCATAGGCACTCAGCTTTACTCGGTTCCTGGGCCTAGAGCCCTCAGCTGCTCTGTCTCTGTCTCTCCATGCCACCACCTTCGCTGTTGTCTCTGCTGTCACCACTTCTCTAGGTAGGGATCTCAGGCTTCACCTCATGCTCTTCTTTCCAGATGGTCCTGAGATCATCTATTCCTGCTTCTGAGATGCCTCCTTTTAAACCAGATGGCAAATCACTTGGTGGGAATTAAGTAAAGGTTGGATAAGAAAGATATATCAAGTATATTCAAGGTAACACATCTGCTTTCAACCAAGATCCATTGGATGTCAACAGTGATATCTCTTGTTCCACATCCTCGTCTGAATCTGGCCGGAACCTGTGACAGTTCCCTATTAATATACTGTTGTAGTCATTTTGTTTTGTTTTAAATGTTTTATTGTGAATTATGTGATAGTTTACATGGGAGAACATTAGCTTTACATTCATCCTATTGTATTTCGTTTCATTGCCATGGTTACAATCCCTTCCATGCATCACCAACTAACCAAAGAATATACACTGCAAGCCTGTCCCCTTGTCATCAGCACACAGCCCCTCTCCCTCTCTGGATCTAAAGTCCCCAGCCACTCCATCTCTCCGCATCATCATCTCTGCCTCCATCTCTGGCATCACTGTTTCTCTGGGTAGGGGCCTTCTCTCCACTCTTCTCCCTTGATGGTCTCAGGGACCTCCGCTCCTAAACTGCAAAGTTAGTCACTCCCCTCCTTTTGCTATAAAATGTCTACCTTTACATTTCCAACCCTCACAGTTAGTCCTGATAACAATCATTCACTATTGTATCATGAGACCTATGTGCATCTCCTTTCATCAGCCCGGCCCAGACAGATTGGATACTCTACCTTCCTCTGTGCCCTCTGGATCTAGGCTCCCTCTTGAAAGCTTGTAAGCCAGTTACTTCTTGCCTTTGTAGCCCCCCCACCCCCGAGTATGGAGGGAATGGGAATGATCCTCGCTGTAAAGATTTGTTCCCTCTTTTGAGGTACTGAATTCATAGGTTTAGGTCAAGTTCATCAAATTGTATCAGATTACTCTTTTTTCCCTCTTCTTTCTTCTTCTAGTTGAGCTCTGATCACCCAGTCATTGAAGCCAGGTCAAGTGTGCATCATTGTAGTCATTTTTGAGTTATCTTTAGCAAAACTTTACTTGCATGTGGCATTGATGATATTCTCTGATGATTTTCACATTCTTTTGGGTCACATCTCTTTAGAATGGTCACAAACATGGATCTCTTCTTATCAGTTGGACTAGTAGCTGTCTCCCAATTTTTTTGGCATAGATGAGTGAGTGTCTCCAGTGCCACATCAGTTTGTTTTTGAAAGATTTCAATTTGTATTCCAACAATTCCTTGAGCCTTGTTCTTTGCCAACAGCTTCAATGCACCTTAGACGTCTTCCTTCTGTACCAGTGGCCCTTGATCATATGCTATGTCTTGAAATGGTTGAACAGAAATAATTTCTTTTTGGTAAATTGATTGTGTATTCCTTATATTTTCTTTTAATGCTTTCGGCATCCTTTAATATTTTGGCCATTGTTGTTGTTGTTAAGTGCTGTAGAGTTGGTTCCGACCCATAGCGACCCTGTATAGAGTTTCTGAGGAGCAGCTGGTGAGCTTGAACCGCCGACCTTGTCTGGTGCATTAACCCACAGCGCCACACCAGGACTCCATTTTGCCTATAGAATCCTTTAATATTTCAAGTTGAGGCTTGAATTTTTTCTTTAGTTCCTTCAGCTTGAGAAACGCTGAACGAGTTCTTCCCTTTTGGTTCTGTAACTCCAGGTCTTTGCACATTATAACACTTGACTTTTTCTTGACTCTTTTACCTCCTCATTTCACTTTTACCTCTTCATTTCTTCCACTTTATTTAGCATCTCTGTGCTGGAGAGCAAGTTTCAGAGTCTCTTCTGACATCCATTTTGGTCTTTTCCGTCTTTCTTATCTTCTTAATGACCTTTTGCTTTCTTCCTGTATTATGTTCTTGATGTCATCCCACAACTTTTCTGATCTTAGGTCATTAGTGTCTAATGCATCAAATCTGTCCTCAAGTTAATCTCTATATCCACCACTAGTTTGTCAGTTTGTCATACTGTGGTGGCTTGAATGCAGCTGTGATGCTGGAAGCTATTCCATTGGTATTTTAACTACCAGCAGGGTCACCCATGGTAGTCAGGTTCCAGCTGAATTTACAGACTAGGAAGGAGAGATGAACTACTTCTGAATGTTGAGCCACTAAAAACCTTATTGATAGCAGTGAAACACTGTCAGATAGTATCAAAATATTGAATATTGAAATATGACTATAACCAGCATATTGAATATGGAAACATGATGAAGAGCACAAGACTATTATCAGCTCCTCAGATTGGAAGTTAATCAAAGTACGACTTGGGAAGAGCTGCCTCCTCAAGGTACAGTTGACCGTGATCCCACAAATGGAGTAACGCTTTCCGGGCCTTCATTTGCTGATTGGGTACAACTCAAAGTGAGGAGAAACAGCTGCAAACATCTATTATAATCAGAACATGGAGTGTACAAATTATGCTATGAAAATTGGAAGTAGTCAAAAATTAAATGGAATGCATAAAGGTCAATATCCTTGATATTAGTGACCTGAACTGGACTGGCATGGGCCAATTTGAATCAATCATATGGTTTACTATGCTGAGAATGACTCACTGATGCTGAAGGGGTGTCTGTGATAGGATAATATCCATAAACCTAAAAGGAAGACCAGTTAATACTGCTATTATTGAAATTTATGCAGCAACCACTAAAGCAAGTAATGATGACATTGAATAATTCTGCCTATTTCTTCAATCTGAAATTGATCAAACATGCAGTCAAAATGTATTGATAATTTCTGGTGATTGGAATATAAAGGTTGGAAACAATGAGGAAGGATAGGTAGTAATAGGAAAACATGGCCTTGGTGATAGAAATATTGCTGGAGATCACATGATTGAATTTTGCATGACCAATAACTTCTTCATTGCAAATACCTTTTTTAGACAGTATGAAAGATGACTAAACACATGTACCTCACCAGATGGAATGCACAGAAATCAAACTGATTACTTGTGTGGGCTGAAATGGACTAGCATTGGCCAAGCTCCATATCATCAACAAAAGAAGGCCAGGGGCAGACTGTGGGAAAGACTATCAGTTGCTCATATACAAGTTCAGGCTGAAGCTGCAGAAAATTAAAATAAATCCATGAGAGCCTTAAAGATTCACAGACTCCGAAACCCTATATGTGAGTCACAATCCATGTGAAGACAGTGGGCATAGAGTACATTTTCTAGGTCACATGAGCTTAACCCTTCTTAAATAAATCAGATTCATTCTCCCAGAAACATTGCTAAGGAAACATTATTGCCCTCACCTTCACAGAAGCTTAGAAAGATAAAGTATTTCAGGGTACTAGAGTCAGGGTAACAGAAGTAGTGAGGGAGTTGGGACCCCATTTCTTTCTGATGTCCAATGCCATGTAAGAACCAGAGAGATAGTAGGACTCAAAGCAGTGTGCATTGGGCCCTTTCTTATTTGTTGAATACTTTTTCTTTCTAAATCATCTTTCTTTACAAAAAAATATTTCTTGTCCCTTGATCTTGACACCTTATCTTACATTAGGACCCAGAAATGTGTAATAAATGACTTAACAACATTATTCCTCAACACTTTTCAGATTGCATATGGAAAAGATTCTCCAGATTGGATTTTAGTTTTCTCTTATTTCCTAAATGACTTTATCAACCAATCTACTTTCTAGATTTGTTTTTATTTTTCTCATTTTTCTAAATGCGCGTATCAAGCAATCAACTTTCTGCATTACATATGCACAGAACTCTACTAGAAAATAAAATATTAAAACCAAAGAGCAGAAAGTACCAAAAGAGTATGGTGCTCATAAAACGTGCCTATTTTTGTGTAGATGAATGGAGGGTTAGTATATTCATTCACACTCTATTTAGAATATTAACCTATTGTATTCATAGCATCCTGTGTATAGTGAATAACTTAAAGTAATTATGCACTGGATATTGAAAGGCACTTCTTAATAGAGTTATTCAAGGTCTTTTGTGAAAGAGCACAAAGCAGAAACAGAATATCAAATAATACGATTTCAACCATTATGTTATGGTGAAGGTTGAGATTTAGAAAATAATGGTCATGGATGTGTTAGATGATGTAAAATGTAGATGAAAATAAAATAAACACTAAATCTAAAGGTAATGTGTTTTGAGGGGAGTCAGATGTTTTCTTGCAGTTGTAATTGAGAAAGTTTTGTTTATAAACCACTGTCTAATTAAAGGAGTCCTGGTGTGGCAATGTAGGATAAGCACTCAACCACAAGGTTGGTTTGAACCACAAGGTCATCAGTTCAAATCCATTAGTTGCTTCTCAGAAACCCTATTCAGGGTCACTGTGAGTCGGAACCAACTCAATGGCACTTAACAACAACAATCTATTTAAAGGTGCTAGTCCTGGTGTAGTTGCGGGTTACACGTCAGGCTACTAAGCTCAGATCAGCAGTTCAAACCCACCAGCCACTCCACAGAACAAGGATGAGGAAAGATGAGGCTTCCTGCTCCCATAAAGATTTAAGCCTAGGAAATCCTATGCAAGGTCGCTATGTGTTGGAATTGACTCAATGACCTACAACAACATCAACAACAGTAATTAAAGGTGTCTGGGGGATAGTGCACATGGGTAAGGATCTCAGCTGCTAAGAAAAAGTTGACTGTTCAGGTCTACCCAGAAACACCTAGGAAGAAATGTCTGGTGATCTACTTCTGAAATCTCAGCTATTGAAAGGTCTCTGGGTCACAGTCCTACACAGACACCTCTGAAGTCAACATGACCCGTGGCAAGTGGCTCAAGATTTTATCTAAAGCACATTAGAGCCAGCTTATTGGATGGGGTTTTTGAATATATTCAGAAAGTTCTTTTATTTAACTTCAATGGCCCCATGACTGTTTTCCCCTAAAACAGATTTCAGAGAGGACAATGGAATGCAAATGAAATCTAAATTTTTAACAGCTGAGTAAACAGATTTAATAAGATATAAGGTTGTTAAATATTTTATAAAACATCCATCTAAAATTTTATTTCAAATAAGTTTTGTCTCCTAGATAATCATGAAATTAACTGATATAATTATTCAACAATCTAATTTACCTTATATTCAATGGAAACTAAATTCATTGAATGATGGGATTAAATTCGTTGAATGATGGGAAAAGTAGTTTTGACAAGTCATTTAGTCTACCCATCTTTTAAAGCTGTTATTTAAAAAAAACACTTACTGTATATTTGAGAAACTGTTGTCTGTGACTCTATAGTATTTGGTTCATATTTCTTTTATTCCTAATGCATGTATGTTTTTATTTTTTAAATCTATATGTTTCATAGCAGACTTTAAACTCTAATAGGTTGAGGAACATGTCTTATGTTTATCTTATCTTTATATCCCAAATGCAGACAATGGTGTTTTGTTGTTGCTCTGTGCCCTTGAGTCAATGCTGACTCATAGCTCCCCTTTATAGAGTTTCCAAGGAGCAGCTGGTGGGTTTGAATGGCCATCACTGTGGTTAGCAGAACAGTACTGATCCTACAGTGCCATACCAGAACTCCATAATTGTGCTTAGCATGCACTAACATCTCAATAAGCAATTTCAAATTTTTATTTTTATTTCTGTTCTTCTTTAAAATACTATACCTTCCTTTTTAATCTATTGTAGAATTTGACTTAAATTCATATCAACTGCTTATTTTAATTTGGAGAAACATGAAGGTTTAAAAGTTGTATATTGTTAACAAGATGTCATGTATATATGATGAGTGAAATTCTACTAATGCATCTGTCTAATCAACTTAAATCCTGGCTGCCAAAAGTGAAACATAACACTTTAATTTATTGTAAAATAATACGTTAATACATCTTTGTTGTTGTTGTTAAGTGCCATCGAGTTGATTCTGACCCATAGCGACCCTGTGTAGGGTTTCTGAGGAGCAGCTGGTGAGCTAAAACTGCCAACCTTGCAGTTCAAACGGCTTTGCAGTCTGGTACAATAACCCACAGAGCCACCCCAGGACTTCTGGCTCCAATTCATTCAGATTTTATGAGGAATCAAGTGGGAAAGGGGATGAAATTTATTCTTGCTTGGTGATCTTAACCACACGGGAAGTACAATTAATGATTATTTAAGAAGCAAACTTAAAAATGCTCAAAGTCTTTAAAAGCAGTCATTATAATAAATATACTAATTGTAAACAGTTCATAACTATTCATGAAAGGGACACAGGTGAAGTTAAAATTCTTTCTGTTACTTCCATCATATTGTTGTTGTTGTTAAGTGCCACTGAGGTTGTCAATCTTTTCAATATTAGACAGCTTCATCGTTCTCCAGCATGGTGACTGGTGGGTTTGAACACAATTTATAATCCCCTGCTCCACCAGGGTTTCTTTATGACGTTGTTAAGTGCCATTGAGTCCGTTCTGACTCATAGGAACTCTGTATAGGGTTTCCTAGAAGAGGCTGGTAGGTTTGGATGACCCACCTTGTAATTAGCAAGCCGGTGACTTTCCTATAGCACCACACCAGGCCTTAGAAAATATAAGGAGGGAAAGTCACCATGTTTGTTTCTATAGGGAATACTTATGATCACTGTAGGCTCTTAATTGAATACGTTATCTTGCTAAGCATTCCCACTGTGAGAGATATCTGGTTTGTTCATTTGTTCATTCATTCATTCAGTCTTTGGTTTTAATGAGCAGGTACTAGTATTGAACTAGAAGAAAAGAAAAATGGACACATTCAGGTATTGTCCTCTTTTCAAAGAGACCTTGATTTATTTTCACAAGACTGGGTAGTCTGCACACATATTACAGTGACATGATTCTTATTAACAATATAAAATATGTACTTTAAAAAGGCATTTCACATGATCTGAATGTCATAAATTGCAGGGTTTTTTTTTTTTTTAAAGCCAGACGCCAACATTTTGAAATGTAAATATCTCTGTTAGTGTTAAAATGATAATTTAAAGAATAGCCATTTCACTACTGAAATTGAAATACAAAATAAAGATAATTCATGATATTGTGAATGTTTTGGTTGGTATAAATATATCTGTTAATTGCTTGCTCTCTTTTTGGATGACTGGTTCTAATAAGACTGCGGTTATCAACTCACTTTGGAAATTACTCTATATTATGTCAGTTGTAGGATAAGTACTGGACTGTTAACCACTAGTTCAGTAGTTAATCCACCAGCCACTCATTGGAAACCCAATGTTGATGTTGTTAAAACGCTGTTTAGTGG
>NW_006408523.1:20477319-20496536 GCF_000296735.1 Chrysochloris asiatica | reverse complement strand
GACACTTCTACTTTGTATTATAAAGTCTCTGTGAGAAACAGTGGACAACTTGACAAGAGATTTTATTGTTGTTTTGGCGGCGCAATGCTTAAAGTTCTCAGCTGCTAACTGAAAGGTGAATGGTTTGAAGGTGTGGCACCTAAAGAGATACTTTTTTTTTGTACCACCTCTCTGAGAAACTCTTGGTAGATGTTTCAGTAACAAATAAGTCCAAGCCCAAGCCTGGGGAAACTAATGCGGAAGATCTTGAGAAGCCTGTTGAGTGAAGAACAGCTGGTCACAGTGTTTTGTATGTGGTTTCAGCTGTTGCATGTTCCTCCTGCATCAATCTCCTGGACACAGTTCAGAAGCAGAGGGAGGCTGTAATTTCTATTTGGTCGCAGGAAGTACCCAAGCAGAGAAGAGCTGACCATTCACAAGGAATACTGAGTAGAGGACTTGGGCAGGTATTATTCTGTGGAACTTGTAAAACTTACTCACCATGGTTACTGGTCACATCAATATTCTGAGGCATCTAGTGTAGACTTGTCAGTCTTCCGTAGTACGGTGTGGCTGTCTACTTTTGTAAAGATTTACAGCTTTGTAAACCTTTTGGAGCAGTTCTACTCCACCAAATAGGGTCTCTATCGGTCAAAATCAATTCATCCACAATGGATTTGGCGAATGATTTTTACTTAATAATATATTTTTTAATTCTATAATTGGTATGTTGGATTTCTGGTATGGCATTGTAGGATATGCACTGGATCACAAGGTAAGTATGCAGTTCAAATTCATCAGCTGCTGCTCGGAAAACCTATACAGGGCTGCTATGACATGGAACTGACTAATCAATAGCACTTAACAACAACAACAACATGATTGGTATGTAGTTGTTCTTGTTATGTGTCAATACGCTTTCGAGGTTGGAAATCTCTGTGGGAGCAGACAACCTCATCTTTCTCCTGAGGAACAGCTGGTGGGCTCAAACTGCTGACCTTGTGGTTCACAATCCAGTGCTTATGGTCCAGAGCCACCTTATTCCCATAATTGGTATAAATATTTTAAACTATATGTGTTTAAGTAAACCCAGTCAAACAGCAAATATATTGCTTGAGGAAATATACAGGAACACAGTAAGTTGTAATTCATTCCATGATGTCATAATTTTGTTTTTATAAATATAGGAGAGAAGAAAGCCTTATATGTTTAGATGTTTCTGTGGTATGTATGTTTAGGTATTTATGTGAGACTATACCCTATTTAATAATATCATATAATAGCTCTGGTTTTTGATTTCTGTTAAGTGCCGTTGAGTTGAATCGACTCATAGTGTCCCTGTATAGGGTTTCCAAAGAGTGGCTCGTGGATTTCGAAATAAATTCCTGCATAAATACTGTGAACAAATGTCCAGTTTTATCTAAGATTGTTATTTTGAAGTGCTATCAAGTCCATTTGGACTCATAGTGACCCAGTATAGGGTTTCCAGAGAGTGGCTGCTAGATTTGAACTACCAACCTTGCAGTTCTCAAAGTGACCTTGTGGTCCAGTTCTGGTTTATATTTGCTGTGGCATGCAGTTCTTTAAGAACAACCACTTCCACCTCGTTTGGATGATAAGTTATATAGTCGCCTTCTTCATAGAGTTTATTGTGAGAGGGATTTCCCACATTGTCTTTCCATGGCCCTAAGACCTGGAACGCTAGGATCAGACAGCCTAAGGTAGTGGCAGTGTTGGGCAGATTACTCAATAAGCAATGTAAGCATGAGCTTTCTTGTGCTTGCTTACTAATCTGCAGTGAACAATTTCACATTTTTTCACCACATCAAAGATTTATCTTCTAAGTATGGCTGATACCTGTCTGTCTTCTGATTCCACAGCACCTTCCTACAAAATCAAAGCCTCTTTTCAAATTTGCAATCCCTGACAGGGATGGAGTAGGCAGCATGGTAAACCAGGGTTTACTTGTGTTTATTTACTAATCTGTAGTGAATAGTTTCACATCTTTCACTACATCTTTGAAACTCATGAGAAATCATTTGCTACACATTAGTAAATGTAAGCTTGTGCATATGTAAGCATGTGCTTACCTTGCTTATTGGGTAATCTGCCCCTGGTGCCAGGGGATCAAAAGTCTGAGGAGGGAATTTTGACACTTTTTTTTTCCTCCTAGGGAGTCAGTGGGTGGTAAAAATAATGAATGCACTTAGGTGTTAGTGAAAAGGTTGATGATTCAAATCCACTCAGAGGCACTTCTGCAGAAAGACCTGGTGATCTACATCTGAATAAGCAGCCATTGAAACCTCTATGGATCATTGTGCTACTCTGATACACATGGGGTCTCTATGAGTTGAAAGGCAACTTCTTGTTGTTAAGTGCCTGTTGAGTAGGTTCCAATGCATAACAACCTATATAGGGTTTCTGAGGAGTGGCTGGTGATCTTGAACCACCAATCTTGCAGTTCAAATGACTTTGCAGTCCAACACATTAACCTGCAGTGCCATACCAGGATTCTGAAGGCAAATAGTCACTGGTATTCAATGTCTAGAAAGTTCTGATTTTCAGTTAAGTTTTCTTTTGGAAGGAATAAGATATGCCTATTAGCATCTTCTTCCAATTCATCTTGTATTTTCCCTGTTGAAACACATATATGAAAACAAAATTTTCTTCTAGATGCTATGTCTTTAAACATTGAATGCATCTAGCATCTATTTCCTCATCCCAATCCTTTTACAAATGTTTCCCAGGCCCTGAACTCATCTTCAGTCATGGAGGTACTATCCCCTTTCAGGAAGAAGGCATACTATTATTATTATTATTTCAGGCAAAAGCAACACTGCTTATTTACATACTTGTTTCTTCCGCTCACTCTCTGTTATTACTGCTTTGAAGTCAACCAAATTCTACAAAGCATGGTTCTTCAAATGCAGTATGATTCATTTAGCAATCATTGGAACTTCATAAAAACCTACTGAAATGCTCCCATTGTAAAGAAAAGCTGACGTAAATAGAAGGAGGATGTAGACTGTGGCCTTGTCAGTCAATATCAGTTTTCTGGTTTGTATGATGAACCATTGTAGCCTAGTGGGTTACGAATTGGGCTTCTCACTGAAAGGTGAGCAGTTTGAATCTACCAGTTGCTCCATGGGAGAAGGATGAGGCTTTCTGCTCCTGAAAAGACTTACAGCTTTCGAAACCCGAGAAGGTTGCTATGAGTAGGAACCGACTAGAGAGCATGCAACAGATACATGAAAACCTGCAGTCCTGTCAAGGTGGTGGTAGAAATTTCGACAGAATCTAAATCTGACCCAACTTGTGTTCATGTTCAAATACAGTCAAAGAATCTACCCTCAGAAAAGCTCAACTGGGTGTCAATGAAATATTGAGGATTCAGAGACAGGGAGATTCTTTGGCTACTCAGATAAAAAAAAGAAAAAAAAAAAACCTAAAGAGAAAATGGGTATCCTAATAGACTACTCAAAGAAAGTTACCTGGACGCCTTGTCAGTGTTGCAGTTTAGTACTGTCAGGTCAGTTCCAACTCATAGTGACACCTGGATTCCACATGAGTAATAATCAGTGTATTTTATTTTATTTTTTAAATGTTTTATTGTGAGTTATGTGATAGTTTACATGGGAGAACATTAGCTTTACATTCATCCTAGTGTATATCGTTTCATTGCCATGGTTACACTCCCCTCCATGCATCATCAGCCAACCAAAGGGTATACCCTGCAAGCCTCCCCCTTGGTTGTCAGCACACAGCCCCTCTCCCTCTCTGAGTCTAGAGTCCCTGGCCACTCCATCTCTCCATGTTGTTGTCTCTGCCTCCATCTCTGGCATCACTGTTTCTCTGGGTAGGGTCTCGCATTCCGCTCTTCTCCCTTGATGGTCTCAGGGACCTCTGCTCCTCAACTGCAAAGTCAGTCACTCCCCTCCTTTTGCTACAAAACGTCCACCTTTACATTTCCAATCCTCGCAGTCAGCCCTGATAATAATTATTCACCATAATAATCAGTTTATTTTGTAAGTTACTTTGGATTCAAAAGTACCCAAGCAGCCTAATTTTATACATAGCCGTTTCATATCTATCTTACGTGAAATTTACAGTGCTTCAGAAAACATTACCAAACCAGATAGCTTCTCTTTTGTTCTTCTATTGTTCGGGCTGTAGAGTTCTGGTGTAGTACTGTACTACTAACCTTAAGGTTTGCTGCTCAAACCCACTAGTCACACTCCTCAGAAACACTATACAGGGTTGCCATGAGAAAAAAATCGACGCAACAGCACTTAACAACTACAGTAATTATTCCAGAAAGCCTTGAAAATAATCACTCTTTTATTGAACTTTTGTTTGTTTGTTTTTTACTGGTTTCCTTTTCTTTTTTCCCCAGCATGCTATTATTATTGTTCAGGGCTGTCGAGTCAGTTCCTACTTCTAGCGACCCTGTACAGGGTTTCCAAGGAGTGGCTGGTGGATTTGAACTGCCTACCTTACTGCTTTCAGTCCAGTGCTTATCCTACAGTGCCACACCAGGACTCTATCAAAACATCAATAGAACCTGAGAACAGAGACCACCCATGCCCATGCTCTCCTGTATTGTTCCCAGGCCAAGTTCTCTCAATACTGAGCTAAGCATACCCATATTCATTTTTTTATATTTCCATTTTTTAACACTTAAAAGCGTGAAAAACTGAAAATTAATGAACAAAAGTGGTTTATTTATTTATTGATATTATTACATTTCTTACAACCCTGTAACTCAATCAGATATCCTGCTTTCTTTGTCTTCCTTTTATTAAAATAAAACCAAGACTTGACGTAATTTCATACCACCTGGTACTTTGGCAAGGCTGCAGTGTTCTTCTGTCATATACAGTTTTCTTCTCTAATTTGGTAATCTGCTTTCAATTCTCAAGTCAGTATCCCTACTCTGAAGCCATTTATTGATGAGGTCTAAGTAAGATCAATTAAATGAAGAATAATTGGCTGAGTGGAGCACCTTAGAATCCTTGTGTGGTTAGAATACAACATAATCTCAAAAGTAGCTTCTCATGCTACTTTTGAGGTGTGTTTTTGCCTTCTCTAAAATTTGATGTGCCCAAGAGATTTACGCAGCTGATGTGAGTGGCTCAATTTGATTGTAATGATATCCTATTTTGCTCTATAAACTGTCTGAAGTCATCTTTGCTTTGTGCTAGTCTAATGTAATCTAGTTAACAATGTAATCTTGCCTATGATGGTATTGAGTGAAAATGAAAGCAGATATTAGCGATATAACCATTTTATCTTTAATAGAGAAGCAACATGTTCTAAGTAATGAAGATAGAAATTTAACCCTCCCTCCTGGAGGAGAGGAGTCCTGGTGTGCTGCTGTGGGCTAATGTGTCAGACTGCAAAGTTATTTGAACTGCAAGGTCGGTGATTCAAGATCACCAGCTGCTCCTTGGAAACCCTATATAGGGTTGCTATAGGTAGGAATCAACTTGACGGCACTTAACAGCAACAACAAACCAACAGAACACTCACTTTTAGGTTTTTGAGACTCTAGATTTAAGGAAATATAATTCTGAAATATCCCTAAGCTTGTTTATGTGTAAGGTGTTTTGTTGTTGTATTCCTGACACAGTAGCTTCTGTGATCATTTATTTGTTGTGCCCAAGATTAAAAGCAACCAAACACAAGCAAACAAATCTATGAATCAGTAAAATCTTTGAGGTTGTTGTTGTTACGTGCCATTGAGTCGGTACCGACTCATAGTGACCTTATGCACAGCAGAATGAAACACTGCCCAATCCTGGGCCAACCTCACTATTGTTGCCACGCTTGAGTCCATCGATGCCCCTACTTGGCCACTCCATCTCGTTAGGGCTCTTCCTCTTTTTCTCTGGTCCTCCACCCTACCAAACATGACATCCTTCTCCAGTGACTGGTCCCTCCTGACAATATGTCCGAAGCATGAGAGACGAAGTTTGGCCATCCTGGCCTGCAAGGAGTACTCTGGCTGCACGTCTTCCAAAACAGATCAATTGGTTCTTTTGGCAGCCCATGGCACTTTCAATATTCTCCTCCAACACCATAACTCAAAAGCATCAATTCTTCTATGATCTTCCAATACTATCCAGATTTTGCATGCATATGAGGTTATTGAAAATACCATGGCCTTGGTCAGGCACACTGTAGTCTTAAAGCTGACAACAGTAAAAATTACAGAGAGTGTGTCTTTTCCTTGTATATATGGAACCTATCCGTAGCTCTGGTAGCGTAGTGGTTACGAATTGGGCTTCGAGCCGCAAAGGTCCGCAGTTCGAAACTACCAGCGGTTCCGCCGGAGAAAGATGAGGCGGTCTGCTCCCGTAAAGATTTACAGCCTCGGAAACCCTGTGTAGGGTCGCTATGAGTCGGAACCGACTCCACGGCACACGACAACAACAACAATCCGTTATTTGGATGTCACACAGTTAGCAATATTTTTGAGCTTTCTTTTGAAATAGGTGGACATGATTTTCATTTGTTTCTTAACTTTTGCTTGGAATGTTCTGTGACACTAACAGAAAACATTGGTGGTGCCCAGCAGCATGGGCTTGAGCAGGTCTGTGCTTTTTTTAAAAGGTACATTTGCTGAACAATTAATACATTTCAAGCACATCGCTGTGAAACTGGAAGTGTTTCTTCTCATCTATGCCCTAACCAAGGCACATCGCTTTTTGAGTGTATGATCATTTATTTTCTATTCCTATGCAAGTTTCAATATAATAGAATTTTATCTTTTACAATGATAGAAAAGAGGGGGGTTATGCTGTATTCCACATTGCTGTTGTTGTTAAGTGCTGTCCAGTTGGTTCTGACTCATATTGACCCTGTATAGGCTTTTCAAGGAGTGGCTGGTGTGTTTGAACTATTGACCTTTTGGTTTCCTAACTTCAGTTCTTTATTTCATTATGCTTCATATTGTTAACCCACCTTTTGAAATCTTTTGTTTATCTTTTTTACTTCTTCGTTTCTCCCGTTCATTTTAGCTAATCCGGGTTTAAGAGTAAGGTTCAGAGTCTCCTCTGACATTTATTTTGGTCTTTTCTTTTTTGCCCCTGCCTTTTAAATGACTATTTGCTTTGTTCATTTATGATATGCTTGATGTAATCCTCTAACTTGCCTGGTCTTTGGTCATTAGTATTCAATATGTCATACTTATTATTGAGATGGTCTCAATAAATTCATGTGTGACATACTTATGATCATGGTGTGTTAGTGTAGGATAAGCACTGGACTGCAAGGCCAGTTTGAACTGCAAGGTTAGTAGTTCAAACTCACCAGCTGCTCCTGGGAACCCTTATACAGAACTGCTATGAATCAGAACCGGCTTGAGAATATTCAACAACAACAACAGCAACATACTCAAGCTCACACCTTTGCTCTTGTGGACTTGTTTAAATTTTGTCAGTTACAACTTGAACTTACAAAAGAGCAATTGATGGTCTGTTCAACAGTCAGCTTCTGGTCTTAGTCTGACTGATTGTATTAACCGTCTTCATGTCTCATTACACCGATGTAGCTGATTTGATTTCTGTGAATCCATCTGGTGAAATCCACATATATAGTCTGTTCATGTTGTTGGTCTTGCAAAATTCTGTCATGCAGTCTCTAGCACTATTTCTGTAACTAAGGTCTTATTTTCCAAGTACTGATCCTTTCTCTTTGTTTTAATCTTGGCATTCCAGTCACCAGTAATTATCAAAACATCTTGTTTGTATATTTGATAAATTTCAGACAGTCAAAGTTGGTAAAAACATTAAATTTTCATATATATGGATGGCATTAGTGACTGGTGGAGAAATTTAAATAGTGGCTGTAATAACTAATATTCCTTGTAGGTTTATGGATATTCTTTTTAATGATGTTCTTTTTAATGATGAATATGATGCCATTTTTCTCCAATTTGTCATTCCCAGCATAGTAGAACTTATGATTGTCTGATTCAAAATGACCAACACCAGTCCCCCCATTTCAGCTCACTAATGCCTAGGATATGCATCTTTTTGAGTTCATTTTTGATGACTGGCAATTTTCCTAGATTCATAAGAATCTTTTTTATGGTCATTCCAGCTGAAAATATACAGGAAAGGGCAATTTGAGAAGTCTAGTTTTGTCTAGTCAAGTTGACAGAGCTCAAACTCACCTACTTACCCTTTAGTTCTTGGTTCATAAATGTGGGTGAAATAATCAAATTTGTAAGCAAGCAGAATTACAGAAGCATACTTTGTTTCTTGTCTTATGTTTTTCTTTACCTATTTCCCCCCCCCACCCCCAATTTCTTCTATCCTTTCAAATCATCCAGTCTAGTGAGTCAGATAGATAGTAACCCTTGCTGACATCTGCTGCTCACGTAATTGTGATCGTAGTTGTAGGTGAGAACGGCCTAGGGAAGTGATCCAGAGTGAAGGGAATCACATCAGTTAAGCATAATAATCTATTACCCTCTTACACAGTTTTGAGCATTTGATGTACAATGAAGGGACTAACATTAGGTTAAGGATTAGAAACATGACAAACTTAATTTCTCACAGTCCCCACACGGCTTTCTGGTGTTTGGCCTTCCCTATTGCATACTATGAGTGCACATTATCTATGCTACAAGTCTTGTCTTTGGTACAAAATTGGACTGGAATTCAGGAAGCATTGGTTCTTGTGTTTGTTTCTTGCTGTTGTTAAGTGTTGTTGAGTCGGTTCCAACTCATAGTGACCCTGTATTGGGTTTCCAAGGAGCAGCTGGGGATTATAAACCACTGACCTTGTGGTTCAAGCGAACCTTGAGTTCCAGTGCGATATCCTTAGATACTTGTACATGCAAACAGTGGCACATTGGTGGCTCAGTGGTAGACTTCTTGCCTCCCATGCTGGCGATGCAGGTTTGATTCCTGGTTGGTGCACCTCATGACAGTGACCACTTAGCTGTCATTGGAAGTTTGTGTGTTGCTTTGACAGTCGACCGGTTTCAGTGGAGCTTTCAGACTACGATAGGTAGAAAGGTCTGGATATCGATCTACTTCCAAATATCAGCCAACACTGTGAATCACAATATTCTGATCCAAAACTGACCTTGGGGATTCTGTTTGGTCATCATAAGTCAGGGGCCACTTCCATGGCAGCTAGAAATAACAAAGGAAAGTCAAGCTGGGTGGGCATGACAGCATCAGATCATGGAGGAAACTGGAGCTCAAAGAAGGCAGTGAGACCCTTCTAAAGAAGGAATCCTGCTATAGCAAAAGCTCTGGACTGCAAACTCAAGGCCACCAGCCACTCCTGAGAAACTCTATAAAGGGTTGCTGCAAGTCAGAATTGACTCGATGGCACTTAACAATACCAAGGAGTCCTGGCATGGCACTTTACAATAAGCACTGACTGTTAACTGCAAGATCAACAGTTGAAACCCTCCAGCTGCTCCTCAGAAACCCTATACAGGGTCCTTATGAGTTGGAATGGACTTAATGGCACTTCACAACACAAGGAAACCAAAAGAGCCTCGGTGACACTTTGATTACATTTTAGGAGGCTGCTCAGTGGTTCAAACCCATTAGTTGCTCTGTAGGAGAAAGATGAAGTTGTCTGCTCCCATAAAGATGTAAAAGTCTTGGAAACCCTACAGAGAGACCCTATGGCTCAGAATTGCCTCGAGGGCAGTGGATTTTCATTTATCAAAATAAGATCTGTGTGTGTGGACTGAAAAATGATGAGTCTAGTTAATGATGGTAGACAGTACAATTTGTGTTATAAGCAGATTAACCTGGGAGTACATTGTAAAGCTGAAGGATTACATGGCTAAATTGTTTTTGGGGTAACTCAGGTGTGAGGTTGATGAGAACTTGCGCTAGTGTGTGGTGACAGTGGAAACAGAGAACGGAGGATTTGAGATTATTGAAACTACAAAATGAAGACCAGCTTATTGCAAAGTGTTCTAAGTTTGGATGATAGTTATAAGGCGCTTCATTTCTTAAGTATTGTGGGATGAATGGGCATGTGGTTGTGGGATCTCCTTTATCTTACTTTATATCTTGTATTAATGCAAGTTATTTGACATTGTTATATCCAATTTTTAAAATATGCATTTAAAATAGATATTTTAGCTTTATTTATTTATTTTTTAAAATATGTTGTTTGTTATGAGCATGGAAGTACTCTGAAATTTTCTGAAGATTGTAATTTTGTCCTTGCCATCAAAACAAGAGTGGTCCTATTCTGACAGAGTTCTGCTGGTGCTGGAGGATCGGAACTGGACTGTTAAACTGGTAAACAATGTCAGCAGTCCAAACCCACCAGCTGCTCTTTGGAAAACCTATACAAGGTCACTATGAGTCAGATCCAACGCGAACACTTAACAACAATAGTAATTGTGAAGTATTGCCTGAATTTTAATCATGGCTTTATTTTCTAGGGAAACAATGCAATGTGTTCTTGAAGGAGAGTAAGTTTATAAAATAGCCAAATTGTCCTAGTGAAGTTATATTCATTTTTAACATTGTTCTTAAAATTAGTAAATTTTTCTTGTTATTAAGTGCCTTCAAATCGGTTCCAACTCATAGTTACCCTGTATAAGATTTCTGAGGCTGTAAGTCTTTGTGGAGACAGAAAACCTCATCTTTCTCTCATGTTACAGCTGGTGGGTTCAAACCACTGACCCTCTGGTTAGCAATCCAGAGCCACTCCCAGTAAATGATTAGATTTTGAAAATTACCATTACCCCCATCAATAGAATAACCTTTGCATATCTAGAGACTTAATTTGTGATTAACTAGATTTCTTAAAAAACATTTGACAAATCATTTAATTTTGGAGATTCAAATGCAATATTAAATATATATATTATTCATGGAATTCATATATTTTATTAAGATCAAGAAACTGGTAGCCAGAATATTTAAATTTTCTATTTTTTCTAATATCCCATTTGAAAATTTATTTGAGAAAATATTTACTTTCATCTATTTCTACTGCTAATGTGACCAGTGGTCACTAAGTGAAGTTTGAAGGATTTGTAAGCACCCCCACTTCAATAATCCAATCTCTTTTATTCCAGACATATTGTTGATGATGTATATATGTGAGATATTTGGACAGATCGTATTTTCCCAGTCTTTGGTCTAATATCTGTACACATAAAGAAAAGTGATAAATTAATAACATTAATCTCTGAAGTTCATGAATACAATCATTCCAATGATGTCCTTTAATGGGATATGTTTTCTTGTACATTGAGGCCATCAGATGTTTGAAGCTTGATTTGTTGTTGTTGTTAGGTGTCATCAAGTTGTCCCTGACTCATGGTGACCCTATGCACAACAGAATGAAACACTGCCCGATCCTAGGCCAACCTCACAATCATAGCCACACTTCAGCCCATTGATGCTGCCACTCTGCCAATTCATCTCGCTGATGGTCTTCAATACACTTGGCTTACTCAATTCAATATCTGTGTTCAATAAGGGCCAACCGAGTGTCTTGCAATCCTTGTTGTTGAACATAAATTTATTTCCTGAATCCCTTTCCACAAAATGCTCCAGGCTGTGACCTCCAATTGATTAAAACTGTTACATGAGTTAAAATTATTTTTTATTCATGTCCTAGACCATTACCAAGCAAAGAGCTTTAGGATAATCTATTGTTTAGACACATAAATAAAATTAACATTCATGCCTTGGTGACCTATAATAAATATATGGGCGTGTTTCATTATCTCTTCACGGTGTAGTTATTGTAGCCCAATCCAGGTTTTGGAGTTAAAGAGATGCCTATGATCCCATGTCCCCATGTCTAAAATTCAAGTATGGGAGGAAAACATGTGAAAAGATGAAAGGGTGATAGGAAAGGTGTTAGAGATAAAGTAGAAATAGTCTGTAAGGGCTCAATGGAAAAGAACCAGCTAGAGTGGTATATTTTCATCAAAAGACAATTACAATGAGACCCCAGAGTGAGTTATTTATTTATTTTAATATATCAATAAAAAGTAGTGAAAATAAAGGACCCATCTGTTTTGCACATCCCCCTTTTGTTTACTTGTTAGGCATTTACAAGAATTTAATTTTTTTAACCTAATTTTAAGATAACCATGGTAATAAAATATTTTACTTCGATGAATCAGGATTTCATAATTTGTTTTTCACAATATCAATCAGTTAAAAGTTTGTGTGGTACTTACTGTAGGATAAGCATGGACTTATGTCTGTAAGATTGTCATTTCAAGTACACCAGGTGTTCCTCAGAAACCATATACAGGGTCACTAAGAGCCCATAAGGAGCTCTGTTAGCCTAAGTGGTTATGAGTCGGACTGCTAACCTCAAGGTCCACAGTTCAATACTACCAGCTGTTCCGTGGGAGAAAGATGAGGCTTTCTGCTCCGGTAATGATTTACAGCCTCAGAAATCCCATGCAGGGTTGCTGTGAGTCAGAACCGACTCCAAGGCACACAACTACCACCACCCATCATGAGCTCATACTGACTGGAAGGTACTTAGCAACAACAGGCACCCATTGTCATTTGAACTATAGTTTGATGAACTCCTTGAGCATCTTTGTTGTTTTCTGGCCAGAAAATAAAATTGCTCAGGCGTAATTTTTATGAGTAGGAATTTTTAGATACTGATTTTAGAAGAAAATGGACTTAATCATGGTGAATTCTTAGTTGGTTTTATTCTGTGGATGTGGAGAGAGAAGCACACCCAGTTGACGTGATGACACCTATGTCCAATCTTTTTTTCTTGTTATGAAGTCAGTCTTTTCCACTGTAGACTTTCTATTGGCTGATGCTGTGCTCTTAGAGGCCCATCTGCTGACCGGCAGCAACTTTAACACATGGTGAAGGATTTCTTTATGAAGGTGTGTGGGATGCAGGAGCGATGACAAATGACAAGTAAAACCACTTACTCTGTATGCTTTTTGTCATACTCATGTCTTCTTGTCGCATCAAATGTGCCTTTCCTCTAGTGAGTTCAGCTGTTATTAGATGGTGTTGTCATTTTACAAGGAAAGTGTAGTCAGGGTGTTTCTGATGGATGCCAATGAGATGGAGCAACACTTTGTATTTTGTAAATGATGGAGAGGGTTAGTCTCCTGAATCACAGAGAGTGGACTCATACAGTAAAGCAACTCACTTGAGAGACTTCCCCACGCTGTAACTAAGGAACTGAAAGACCAAGTCCAGGAAGCTGTATTGTTCTTAAACAAGTGGTTTTGTTGTAGTGATTGTTTAGCATTGTTGTTTGTTACTGATGAAACCCCTAAAAGCAAATTCCTACTTCAAACAGAAAAGTGAATGAATAATATGATTAAGATAGTCATTTTCTATAAAGAAATTCTAATAACACTTTGATTAAGAATAACTTTTTTATTGTAGCAATATATATAAAATAAAACATTGACCCTTTCAACCAGTTTTATATGCACATGCTTCCAATGCTGCAAAACCATTGTCACGATGCATTTCAAACTCTTTTTTTCTCTGTCTCTCTTTCTTTTCCATTCTTTCCTTTCCTTTTTTCATCTGCAGCAAAGTTCCCAATGGTTTGTCCTAGAATTGTCCTAAAAAAAAAAAAATGCAGTGTTTTCTTTCTGGTACATGGAAAAAAAAAGAAAGCAATTTCCCTTTTCTTTTTAATTTCCTTCCATCACTCAAGTTAGCATGTGTCTGTTTACATTCTATGCATTGAATAAGGATAATATATTTCTGAATGAAAAAAAACCCCAACATGTTGGATTTGCTATTAAGCAAGGCAGGTTGAGTATATGTGCTTATACCCTCAATACCTCATTAAAATAAAAGTGAAGGAATCAATGGAATAGAAACACACATGAAGAAAGCAAATTGAAGAGAAGATGACAACGGGTCACAATGTCATGGATTCCTGTATAACATAAAGTTGTTGTTGTTGGTAGTGTTAAGTGCCATCGAGTCGGTTCCAACCCATTACGACCCTGTATAGGGCTTCCAAGGAGCAGCTGGTGAGCTTGAACCACCTTCCTTGCAGTTCAAAAGGCTTTGCAGTCTGCAGCATTAACCCACAGGGCCACATGAAGGAGGATATTCATGTATAGAACAGAGAGAGTTATTCTGTTTGCAGTTGTTGCTTGAAGAGTGGGGAGAAGGGGAAACACCGGTAAGTAGAAGCCAAATTTCTTCTTCTGGACTCTGGGAACACATTTTGAGGAAAACAACAAGGGGTCGGTTGAAAGTCTGAATACAAATATGTACCCACTCTTTCAGGTCCCCTTCTCCTACATGAAAGTCCACTTACTACTAGAAGGCCACCACTCTAGCTGGAGATGAAGAGGTTTAGTCTGTGGAGACAATCAGCTAAAGAGATCCACATCATGGAACCACCATGCATAGCTGAGAGTGGAATTTGCATAATAAACAGAGAGACCCCTACAGAGAAGGATAGATGGGAACTTTGTGTACTTTTGTGCATAATGTTTTTGTAAACCTAAAATTTCTGTAAAAAGTAAAGTCTATTAACAATATGAACAACCAGTAGTGAAATCTCTACCTCTCTCTTGCTTTGCATCTCCAAACCTGAGATCAGTGAATGCTTATTTTTGGAGAAATTGACCCCTAAGAAAAGGCCACACCACTCAGGAACTGCAAGGATACCATCATGAAATTTCAGAACACTTGGATAAAAACTGGATCCGACACATCTCTAAGAGAAAATAAAAACGTGTTATGTACAAAGGACTGAGAATCCTACTGACATTAGATGTTCCTGAAGCGATATGGAAACTACAGAAGTGAAGGGAAAATCATAGGACAATAGCAATTTGACAGGTCTACAGGGCCAATTGGAGTCCTGGTGTGGCACTGTGGCTTAATGTGCTGGACTGCAAGGTTGGTTTGAACTGCAAGGTTGGTGGTTCAAGCTTACCAGTTGCTCCTTGGAAACCCTATACAAGATCACTATAAGTTGGAACCAACTCGACGGCATTTAATAACAGCAGCAAACTTATATAATATATATATATGTTTAAAATAGATTCCAAGATACCAGATATAGGGTTTCCGAGAAGCAACTGGTGAGCTTGAACTACAACCTTGCAGTTCAAACCGACCTTGCAGTCCAGCACATTAACCCACAGTGCCACACCAGGATTCCATATATATGTATATGTGTGTGTATCTCCAGAGATATTTTAATTTTGGACAATTTGCAAAGAGTTTATGAGCGATGTGGGAAAATGAGCAAACAGGAAAATGTGAGACAATGATTAAATCTGGGAAAAAATGCAAAGTTTTATAAGACAGGACATGTTACAGTACACTAACTTATCAAATAATATATTTCATCATAATAATACAAATACTAGCTAATACCTTAACAAAAATAGGAATTATAGGTGGTGATTGGTGTTGATGATTGTGTGCCATGGAGTTGGTTCCGAGTCATCGTGATCTTATATAGGGTTTCCGAGGCTGTAAATCTTTACGGGAGAAGAAAGCGTCATCTTTCTCCCGCGAAACAGCTGGTAGTTTCGAGCTGCTGACCTTGAGGTTCACAGCCTGACTCCTAACCACTATGCTACAGATAAATGACAAAATACATTTTTCCTGGTTTTTAAGTGATCCCCTTGTATATATTAATATTTTGAATTTAACTATTTCTTCAGGAAAGCATTTCTTAATGTAGAGGAAAGACAACATTAGCAAACTATAATAATCAGATTTGCTTTGAGGGAACGCAAAGTATCTTGCTGAAAGTCGATAGGTGAGAATGTAAATGACATTGTTGTTAGGTGCCACTTACAACTCACAGTGTGACCTGTGTGACAGTGTAGAAGTGCTCAGATGCTGTAATCTTATACAGTGATGTGGCATTGTGGGATAAGCACTGAACTGTAAATCATAAGGCTAATGGTTCAAATCTACCAGCCTTTTTGTTATTAGGTGTCATCAAGTCAGTTCTGGCTTATAGCGACCCTGGATAGGGTTTTGGAGGAGCAGCTGGTGATCTTGAACCACCAACCAAGGTAGGTGGCTAAAACCTACTTTGCAGTCTGATGTATTAACTCACAGTACCATACCAGGACTCCTAGGAACAGGATCTCTAAGAGTCAGAAGTGAACTAACAGCACTTATCAACACAAATCTTATTCGAGTTCCTCCTTTAGGGCTGTGGAATGGGTTTTAATCACTGCCTGTTGGGACTTGGCTCACAAGTTCATATAAATGACAATACCATAACTTTCACTAATAATAACCATACTGGAAATTGCTTTTTATGGAGAGGACATATACACAGTTGTTTGGAATGATATATTTTTGATGACATGAGATGGTTTGGACAAACAGAACAAAAATGACAGCAGCCCCAACCATTGGATTCACTCTTGGAAGCATTGTTGTTGTGAAGTGCAATCGAGTCTATTCCGACTCATAGCAATCTGATATAGGGTTTCCAAGGAGCAGCTGGTGGGTTTGAACTGCTGATCTTGTAGTTCGAAGTCCAGTGTGGATCCTACAGCACCACACATTATTAAACTGTAAAACCTAATTCCATAACTCTTTCCTACTCACATAACATTTTGTCAATAAGAATGGTCCTCTCAACAGATCTTTACGGCAGAGAAAGAAGTGACTTGTAAGAGAGGTGAAGCTTCCCGTTACTGTGCCGGCTAATTTCTATTTTAACAATAGCAATTTTAAAAATTGCAATGCTTTTACTTTTCTCTCTAATCAGTACCATGCTGGTTATAAGTGTAAAAGGTTCATACAATAATTTTTCCCCTGCAATATGCTTGATTGTTAATTTCCAGGTCAGTTTCCAGTCTATCAAAGTTCCATGGGGTGATAATTTATGCTTATAATGGACAGACTATTTAAAACTATGATGAGGTCACCCTATCTAAAGCAGCTGAAGTACTCCATTTCTCTCACTTACACAAAATCACATCACATTAGAATTTGCTAATTTCCCTTCTTTAACGATGGTTTTGTTCCAATAGAACGTCAACCTTCCCACGGCCTAATTTATCACTGGCATTTCACATTGTACTAATTGTGTGCTTCATCTAGCAAGGCAAATCACATTGCTCTATTTTCTTGCTTTCTTAATATTATTTTACAGGCTTAAGTAAAACATTGATGTTTCTCTCCCAGGTAGTGTCCTCCTCTTATTTCTTGAATTTAGGAGCTCCAATCTTATACCCATTGTATACGTGCAGATAATGAATTTAACTAAAAACTCTTCCTTTGATTTCAATGTCGAATAAACTAGTTTTCAGACTGCAGTTGAATCAATTTATCATGTGATTCATCAATAAGCCAACAATACACTCGTAGATTGGAATGAACCTTAGAAAGTATGCACTGTAAACCTTTCAGTTTCAAATTAAATTCAAGAATATTTTTCATAAAACAGGAGCATTCTCATTTCTTCTTTCAAAATAGTGCCAAATGCACTCATCTTCTAAGTTTCATCACTAAATTGGTGCCCCTATTGCTCTGTACCTAGGAATATCTAAAACTACTAAATTCAAGTTGCTTCCAGATGCTTTTTCGGAAGTTTCAGCTCATTTTAACTGTAGCATGAGACACGTACCAGCCACTAATGGGGGCGCATTCTGGTTGGAGTACATGTAGTGCTATGCTTCTCAAACTCCATGATACAAAGACCAGGTATTTTTGGTTTGTTCATTTGTTTAAATTCCAATTCATTGCAAATTGATACTTATGTAAAATATAATAAAACTAATTTCTAGAAATTGAATAAAAAAAGACAGATAAAACACAGTCCACATTTTTATTACCAGATTCAATAGATACAAAATTGTCAAATTGCTCAAAAATAAAATTTCCCAATGTTTACTCTTGATATCTGTACTTTTCAAGGGTATGGTAAAAAAAGCAGTTCCGTTTGAGTAGCCCACTAGATTTGATGCCATGCCATCTAGTTTCAAGTGTTCTAGAATTGTTTATACTGTAGACATTGAGTCAGCAATACAAATGATCAGCCTATACTTTGTTTCTCTTTTGATGACTATGATTATTTATGCCATTCTCAGCTACTATTTAAAAGATCTGTGATTTGAACCCACCAGCCTTTCTGAGGAAGAAAACAGCTGGTGAGCTGCTCCTATAAAGATTACAGCTGGGGCAGGGGCATTTCTACTCTGCCCTGTAGGGTGGCTGTGAGCCAGAATCAGCTGGATGACATACCACCACTGCTACAACAACAACATATATGGAAAATTTACTCTGCAGGACATGCAGTTTCTTAGCAGTGACTTCATCGGCAATTGCTTTATTAATAATTATTTTTGTAATGTACTTACTGACCGTTATGTATACTTGTTGGTGGTGTTGTGTAAACATCTATAGGACAGAGTAGAACTCTCCCATGGGGTTTCCAAGGCTGTAAACTTTATGGAAAAAGATTGTCAGGTCTTTCTCCTGTACAGGGATTTGAGGGTTTGAAACGTGGCCCTTTCGGTTAACAAGCACGTGTTTAACCACTGTGCAATCAGGGTTTCTTATTATATACTTAATAGGTATGGAATAGACCATTGAAGGCATTATATGTGAACAAATTGACATGTAATATACGGAATTGTGCTAATGTATGTTTATATATATACATATGTACATACACATATAAGTCACTCTATCTATATAGAGAAGTCTCCTGGGGTGGCACTGTGGGTTATTGTGCTGGGCTGCAAAGTCAGTGTGAATGGCAAGGTCGGTCATTCAAGCTCACCAGCTGCTCCTTGGAAATCCTATGCAGGGTCACTTTGGGTTGGAACTGACTTGATGGCACTTAACAACAACATCTATATAGAAGGAACCCTGATGGAGCTGTGGGTTAGGTGTAGGCTGCTAAGCCCAAGGTTGGTGGCTCAAATCCACTAGCTGCTTTGTGGGATAAAGATGAGTCTCTCTTGCTCCTGTTAAATTTTACAGCCTCAGAAACCCTATGCAGGGCGACTATGACTTGGAATCAATTCGATGGAGCTGGTAGTGATGGTTGTATGCCGTGGAGTTGGTGTTGACTCATAACAAAGTGAATAGGGTTTCTGAGGCTGTAAATCTTTACAGGAGCAGAAAGCCTCATCTTTCTCCCATGGAATGGCTGGTAGATTCAAACTGTTGACCTTGTGGTTGGCAGCGCAATCGATAGCCCACTATGCTACCGGAGCTCCTTAACTCGATGGTAGTGCTTTGCTTTGTTTTAAATAAATAAACAGGTAATATATGTAT
>NW_006408523.1:20458514-20474942 GCF_000296735.1 Chrysochloris asiatica | reverse complement strand
TGCTACCAGAGCTCCTTACATACATACATGTCTATGTATGTAAGGATGTCTCTCTCTATATATCTATATCTATATCTATACTCACACACATAAACACCCACACACAAACATATATACATGGTGGTGGTAGTATGCCACGGAGTCGGTTCTGACTCATAGCGACTCTTGATACAGGAGCAGAAAGCCTCATCTTTCTTCCACAGAACCACTGGTAATTTTGAACTGCTGACCTTCAGGGTAACCATTATGCTATCAGAGCTCCTTATATATATGTGTGTATATAAAATGCTAAAGAGAAAATACCTAAATTCATGATTAATATGAGCTTGACTCATTCCAGGTTATCTGAATCCCCTCATATGCACGTATATAATAATAAAAGCGTACTGAAGAATATTTAACACATTAGAATTGTGGTTTTGACAAAGATTATTGAATAGACCATAGACTGTCAGAAGCACAAACGAATCTGTCTTGGAGGAACTACAGCCAGGATGTCTGTTAGATACAAAGATGCCAACACTTCATCTCACTTTGTGCATTCATCTGGAGGGACCAATCACTGGAGAATGACACCATGCTCTGGAAAGTAGAGAAGGTCAGTTAAAAAAAAGAAGACCCTCTATTAGATAGATTGTCACAATGGCTGTGACAACCAGAGAAACCATTGTGAAGCTGGTTTGTTGTTGTTAAATGCCGTAGCATCAACACTGACTCATAGAGACCCTCTATGGGGTTTCTGAGGAGCAGGTGGTGGGTTTGAACCACTGACCTTGCAGTTGGTAGTCCAGTGCTGATCCTAAAGTGCCACACCTTGTTGTTGTTGCTGTTAAGTGCTATCGAGTCAGTTCTGATCCACAGTGACCCTGTATAGGGTTTCCGAGGAGCAGCTGGAGAGCTTGAACCACCAACCTTGTGGTTCAAACTGACTTTGCATCCAGCACATTAACCCACAGCGTCACACCGGGACTCATTGTTGTTGTTGTTAGGTGCCATCAAGTTAGCACCATCTCATAGTGAACTTACGCATAGCAGAAGGAAACACTGCCTGATCCTGGGTGGTTGATTTATTCAGTGTTAGATTCTGTACTAACTATGTGGGATTAAAAGATGGTAAGACATGAACCTGTACCTAATGATTTACAGTTTAGTAGGAGTTAATGAATAAATTGTGAACAAGAGTTACAATAGGAGTCTTTAAAAAGCATAGTGGGGGCATAAAGGATGAAGTAGGTAGTTTTCTTTGGGGATAATTCAAGAGTGGCTTGATGTAGGTTAAGGTGACTCAGAGTTGGAGGATGTGGATGTTTTGTTTGGGATTTTGGGGGTGTTCAATGTATTCTATATACGCAGAGGGAATCTGAATAAGGCAATGAAACATGAAAATTGTAAGTGACTTAGAGCTACTTGTTCAGCTACGTAAAATTTTTACAGTTTGAGGAGTAGTTCCTTGTTTTATGTAGTTTATTGTAAATGTGACTCTTGTAGTAAGAACCAAAAGTGGTATTTTTTTCTAAGAATCAACTGGATCCGCTATGCACTCTGCTTATTTATCAGTAAAAATGTTAGAAGCATTCGTGTACATCAAGTATTCAGTGCAATTTTTTTTTCCACACTTGGCTTTAGTTTGAAAGCCTTTGGAAGATCTTTGGAGTAATAAAGAATGCTCATGCTTAGGAATATGTTAGAAATTAAAAATGTCTTCAGACCTAACTTATGTAGACTTGTGTAATAAAAATTTTTAGCCAGTCATCATATAAAGAAACATGCTAGCATCCGACCCTGCCCCCAATATAACTAATAGGTAAATTTCATATTACTCTTATTGTTACGTGCCTTTGAGTCAGTTCTGATCTATAGCGACCCTGTATATGGTTTCTGAGGATTGGTTTATGGGATTGAACCTCTGACCTTAGGTTCAAACTGACCTTGCAGTCCAGCACATTAGCCTGCAGCACCACACCAGTACTCCAATTTTTTTTTTTTTTCCACACTTAATAACTTTGTTGAAACATTTGGGTATAGTCTTCCATTCATTTTAAGAGTTAATCTTGGTATTTTTAAGCTCTACAATGGCTTTTTGTTTTTGTTGTTAGGTGCCATCGAGTTGGTTCTGACCCATAGCGACCCTGTGCACAGCAGAATGAAACACTGCCCGGTCTTGCGTCATCCTCACCACTGATATGTTTGAGTCCACTGTCTCTGCCTCTGTGTCATTCCATCTCATGGGCGGTCTTCCTTTCTGTTGCTGACAGTACACTTTACAAAACATAATGTCATTCTCCAGAGACTGGTCTCTCCTGACATGTCCAAAGCATGCAGGACGAAGTATGCTTGCTTCTAAGGAACATTCTGGTTGTACTTTTTCCAAGACAGATTTCTTTGTTCTTCTGGCAGTCCATTGTTGTTGTTAGGTGCCATAGAGTTGGTACCGACTCAGTAATTCGATCACAAAAGAACTAAACACTCACTGTCTTGTTCTGCACAAACCTCACAATTGTTGCTACATTTGAGCCCATTGTTGTTGAGACTGTGCCAATGCATTGCGTTGGGGGTCTTTCTCTTCATCTCCAACCCTCCACTTTAATAAATATGATATCCCTCTCCAGGGATTGGTCCTTCCTGGAAATATTTCCTAAGTATGAGAGATGAAGTTAAGTCATCCTGGCTTTCAAGGAGCATTCTGGCTGTACTTCTTTGAACACAGGTTTGTTTGATTTTTGGCAGTTGATGGTACTCTTACTATTCTCCTCCAACACCATAGCTCAAATGCATCAATTCTTCTATGGTCTTCCTTATTCACTGTCAAACTCCCACATGTATATGATGTTATTGAAAATATCATGGCATCTTAGTCCTCAAACTGACCTCTTTGTTCTTCAACATTTTAAAGAGGTCTTGGGCAGTGGATCTACCAAATGCAATACATCATTTGATTTCTTGGCTGCTGCCTCCATGGATGTTGATGGATGAGCCCTGCAAAATATAGTCTTTGACAGCTTTAATCCTTTCTCTCTTTATTTGAATGATGTTTACTGGTCCAGTGGTGAGCATTTCTGTTTTCTCTTCACTGAGGTTTAAACCATACCAAAGTGTGGTCTTTGATCTTCATCAATAAGTTTCATAAGTCCTCTTTGCTTTCAGTAAGCAAGATTGTATCATATGCATATCACAGGTTGTTAATAAGTCTTCCTCCAATCCTGATGCTACATTTTTCTTCATATAATCTAGTTTCTTGGATTATATGCTCAGCATACAGATTGAATAAATATGGTAAAAGAATACAACCCTGGCACACACCTTTCCTATTTTTAAACTAGTCAGTGTTCTCTTGTTCTATTTTAATAACTGCCTCGTGGTCTATGTCCAGGTTCCTCACGAGCACATGTAAGTGTTCTGGAATACTCATACTTTGCAATTAGCCCATAGCTTGTCATGATCCACACAATTGAAAGCCTTTGCTTAATCAATAAAGCACAGGAAAACATCTTTCTGGTACTCTCTGCTTATCCACGATCCATCTGATGTCCGTACCAATATTCCTTGTTCCAGGTCCTCATCTGATTCTGGCTTGAAACTCTGGCAGTTCTCTGCCAATGTACTTTTGCAACCATTTTTCAATTGTCTTTAGCAAAATTTTAATTGCATGAGCTATTAATGATATTGCCCGTGAATCATTTCAGTATTCTTCACCAACACCGTAATTTAAATGTATTTTTTCTTCTACAGGCTTCCTTATTCATTGTCCAACTTTTTCATGCATATAAAGCAATTGATAGTACCACGTCTTGAGTCAGGCACCCTTTAATTCTTAAACTGATATCTTGGCTCTTTGACACTTTAAGGAAGTCTTTTGCAGCAGAATTGCTAAATGCAATATGTTGCTTGTTTTCTTGAGTGTTGCTTCCACAAGTGTTGATTGTGGATCTAAGCAAGATGAAGTCCTTGACAACGTCACTGTTTTCTCCATTTATCATGGCATGATTTATTAGTCCAGTTGTGAGGATTTTTTTCTTTACATTGAGGTTCAGTCTATACTTATGGCTGTAGTCTTTGATCTTCATCAATATTTCATGCCCTTTTTCACTTCCAGCAAGCAAGGTTGTTTCATCTGCATTTCACAGGTTGTTAATGAGTCTTCCTCCAATACTGATGCCACATTCTTCTTCATATAATGAAAGTTCACCGATTATTTGCTTAGCGTACAAATTGACTACATATGGTGAAAGAATAGAATCCTGGCACACATCTTTCCTGATCAGAAATAGCTTTATAGAAGTAGAAATGTGCTGTATTTCATTGATGGATTAGGTGGTAACCACTTAATTAAATGCCGCTGAGTGGGTTTCTACTCATGGCGACTGTGTATACAGTTTTCAAGGCAATGGCTGGTGGGTTTGACCCACCAAACTTCTCGTTACCGTTCCCATGTTTTTCCTACAACACCCCACCAGGACTCCCAGGAAATATATGGAGAGGGCTAATACAATGTCAAGGTCTCTAGCCTGGGTGACTAGGTGTAAGCTGAGACACTCGGTACTATAGGGATTGGAAGAAGAAAACAAGACTTGTGGCAGGGAGAACAATGTGAAGCAAGTGCAGATTACATTCAGTTTTGGATTAGCTGAGCATAAGTACTTGGGAAGTAGTTGGGAGAATTTAAATCTCAAAGGTCTAGATCAAAGCACAGCATCTTATTGTGTGTGCACTGGGAGCTTATTAAGATGTGCTGTTTCTGCAGTAGACCTAAGTGGGGCCTAGACTCTTCATTTCTAATAAAGCTTCCAGGTGATGCTTATTCCAGGGACCACACTATGAACAGCGGGAGTCTAGGTTCAAACTCGATTACAAATAGTTTGGTTATAGGTTCTATTCTTGGAGAAGATCTATATTTTTCTCTCTTTCTCTTATTGTCTCTCTCTTTTTCCACTCTGTGTGTTTTCATGCACACACATTTCAAGGCTTAGAAGAAACTTATAAACAATCATTGGAACAGAACCATTCACAGATGGAAGAATGCTGAGATATGTGTACATATTCATTCATTTACAATGAAATTGCTTTTGCAGAGCGACCATAATCTCCAGGTCATCTGGAAAATATTTCTTTATGTCAAACATGGACACAACATATTTGTTGACTTTACTTGTGGTTGTCAAAGGGGAATAATGAACCTATATTTACAGATAAACATTTCCAAACCCCATTTTATTTCTAAGTGTCGACTTTTCAACTCTAATCCATAAAATCTGAAAGGCTGTAAAAAAGAGAAAACAAAATGCCTGGCTAACATTTTTAAGGATTATGTTTTTGTGGGGGAAATACTATGTCGTGTTTGTTGCCTCAAGGGAAGAAGATAGCAAATGTCAAACGTGGAATAAATATATATAATTTCATGTCATTTTCGGAGCCGGCACTAAAAAACAGTAGATGATATTAGTATATTAGCTTTTGCATTGCGTCACTATGAAAAACAGTTGAGATGGAATCCTCAATTTGTTATTCTCTAAATCTCAGATACGAAAGAAGGAGAGAGTACAGAAAAGATTTTTTTTTTAAGATGCACAGAAGACTAGCTCTGGAGTTATTTTAATCGGGCAACGCAGTAGGACAGAATGGAAGTGCCCCAGAGAGCGTCCACTGTTATAAATCCTGAGGGAAGCTGACGGCCACATCTTTGCCACTTGGAGTGACTGTTGGAATTCTACCACCAGTGAAACATTCAGTTAGCAGCTGAATGCTTAACCCTTGGTGCCACCAGAGAAGTTTCATAGAAAAATACTATAAAGGTAGAATTACTTCTAATGGTTTTTGCTATATGTTGAAATCTAGTTAAGGTTCATGTGGTAATTGATGTTTAACTTCAGTCTATCTTTTTTGTAAGCGTTGGTTACACTTAGCAGTAAGTGGTGAGCATTCTGTTGGCTTTGAGCACAGTCTGTATAAATGCTTAGGGGACTGGAACAAGCACTCCTCTCCTGCTAATGAGGATATTTCTTTGATTGGGGCCCTTTTATTTACTGTAACTGTGCTCCTCGGATAAGGTGGTTTGCAGCATACTGAAGATAAGAACGAATTTGACCTTGCTGTTTGGGTTTGCAGCTTCATTTCTTTTATACTTGTTCATGGTCTCTACTTGAATTTACCAGAAGGGGAAAATATCAATAGCGTAGAGGAAGACAGAGGTGTTTCATTTTCATTAATAGACCAAAACCTCATTAGGGAGGCAATTGTTTTGTAAGGAAAAGAGTTTAAAGTTGGAAGACCTGGATTAATATCTTGGCTCAGTGCCTTGCTAGTTTAGTAACCATCTTAGATCCCTGGTCTCTTCATTATGAAATACAAATACAGTATGTATTTGTAATGCAATAATCTGTGTACCATGTGTAAATATTCTTATATTGGCAGCACTTCCAATGCTAATTTGAGGCTTCAAATAAAAAAATATATATAAGTAATAAAAAAGAATGATAAATATTTAACTATCTTATCTAACAGCATATAGTACAAATACCTACAAATAAAAAGTTAAATGCATATTTTAAAGTTTCTAAATTCCAGTCTTGGTACCCCACCCTGTTGTTGTTGTTAGGTGCAGTTGAACTGGTGTTGACTCATAGCAACCACACACACAACAGAATGAAACACTGCCCGATCCTGCACCAATCTCACAGTCATTGCTACACTAGAGCCCATTGCTGATGCCACTGTGCCAATTCATCTAATTGGTAGTCTTCCTATGTTGCTCACCCTCCACTTCACCAAGCATGATATCCTTCTCCAGAGACTGGTCCCTGCTGATAATATGTCTGAAGTATTAGAGATGAAGTCTGACCAGCCTGGCTTCTAAGGATCATTCTGGTTGTACTTCTTTGAGCACGTATTTGTTTGTTCTTCTGGCAGTCCATGGTACATTTCCTATTCTCTTCCAACACCATAACTCAAATGCATCATTGTTCCTATGGTCTTCCGTATTCATCTTTCATATGTTCATGAGGCCATTGAAAATACCATAGTTTGAGTAAGGCACACCTTAGTCCTCAAACTGACATCTTTGCTCTTTAAACGCTTTAAAGAAGTCTTGTGCAACATGTTTTCCTTACGCAATATGTCATTTGATTTCTTGACCACTCCTTCCACGAGTGTTTATTGTTGCGAGTAAAATGAAGTCTTGGAAAACTTCAATCTGTTTTCCATTTATCTTGATGTTATTTATTGGTCCAGCAATGAGGATTTTGTTTTCTTTGCTTTGAAGTACAACCCACATAGAAGGCTGTTGTCTTTGACTTTTAGCAGTAAATACTTTAAGTCCTCTTTATTTTAGTTAGCAAGTCTGTGTCATCTGCATATTTCAGGTTGTTAATGAGTTTTCCTTCAATTCTGATGACACTTTCTTTTTATAATCCAGCTTCTCAGATTATTTGCTCATCATACAAATTGAATAGGTATGGTGAAAAAATATTGTAAATAATTTCAAAGGATGCATTACATGAGGAAAAAGGAATGCAACAGGGTTAGAGGAAGACTCATTGACGACCTGTGATTTGCAGATGATACAACCTTACTTGCTGAAAGTGAATGGGAGTTAGAATGCTTACTGACTAGGGAGCTAGCTGCCAGATATTTAGGCCAGATTCAGATGGAGTCATGGAACATGGGATATCATTGCTGACTTCAGATAGATCTAGGCTGAAAGCAGAGAATACCAGAAAGATCTTTGTTGTTGTTGTTAAGTGCTGTCAAGTCAGTTTTGACTCATAGTGACCCTGTGTAGGGTTTCTGAGGTGCAGCTATTGAGTTTGAACTGCCAACCTTGCGGTTTGAATGGACCTTGAAGTCTAGTGTTTGTCCTAGGGCACCACACCAGAACTCCAGAAAAATGTTTACCTGTCCTTTATTAGCTATGAAAAGGCTTTCAATTGTGTGGATCATGGTAAACTATGGACAATATTGAGGAGACTGAATATTCTGGTACATTTCATTATGCTCATGAAGATCAATGACCAAACCCTTTGGTACGGGTTACACCTCAATGCAAATAAAACAAAAGTCCTCACTATTAGGCCAATAAATAACATTAAGATACATGGAGAAAAGTTTGAAGTTGTCGAAGATTTACATTTACATTTACATTTACCACCATCACTCATGGAAGTAGCAGTTAAGAAATCAAACAATGTATTGCATTAGTTAAATTTGCTGCACAAGACCCCTTTAAAGTGTTGACGAGAAAGGATTTGAGGACTAAGAGAAAGTTTGAGGACTAAGGTGTACCTGACCCAAGACATGATATTTTCAATAATTTCATGTGCATGTAAAAGTTGAACAATTAATAAAGAAGATCGTAGAAGAATTTATGCATTTGAGTTATGGTGTTGGAGGAGAATATTAATACCACAGACCACCAGAGGAACAAACACGTCTCTGTTGTAAGAAGTACAGTCAGAATGCTCCTTAGTAGACAAGATGGCTAGACTTCATCTTTCGTATTTCAGACATACTAGAAGGAGCTCTGGTAGCGTAGTGGTTACGAATCGGGCTGCGAACTTTAAGGTCGGCGGTTCGAAACTACCAGTCGCTCCGCGGGAGAAAGATGAGGCTTTCTACTCCCGTAAGGATTTACACCCTCGGAAACCCTGTACAGGGTCGCTATGGGTCGGACCCGACTCGATGGCACTTAACAACAACAACAACATCAGGAGGGACTAGTTTCTGGAGAACATTATGCTTGGTAAAGTGGAGGGCCAGGGAAGAAGAGGAAGACCCCCAGTGAGATGGATTGCTACAGCAACGATTGTGTGGTTGGCAGATGACCAGGCAGGTTTTTCATTCTGTTTTGCAGTAAATCACTACGAGTGCCTAACAACAACAACAGTAGCCAGAATCTATAAAATAATGCTGCATAGAGTTAAGAAAGCCATTTGAAAATATATGGCAAAAATGAGATACGTTTATATGTCATGTCTTATTTATTAATCACTGAATTAATTACATTGGAAAATTAGAGATTATCATTTTCTCCCTAAAGTTCACATCAACAGCTATAAAATTTCTATTGGTGTGGAAATGACTATTCCATAACTGCAGGACTGGACATTTCAGAATCTCATCCTCTATATAGATAGGTCAAAGATCAAGGTGATGCTCATTGTGTGTGTGTTTAAATATTCAAGGAAATCTTTACAACAATTAGCTTGTAGTCAAATGAAATATGTACATAACCCCTTTGTTTATGAAAATTCAAGAGGGCTTGTTGTTGTTGTTGTTAAGTGCTGTTGAGTCGGTTCTGAACCTTGGTGACCTTGTTGTATAGGGTTTCTGAGGAACAGCTGGTGAGCTTGAACCATCGACCTTGCAGTTCAAACGGCTTTGCAGTCTGACGCATTAACCCACAACGCTACACCAGGACTGGGTCATGTTTTATTTATTAACATTAAAATGATCCACTTCATGTGTGAACGTTTATTGGTCTGGGAAGTTACACTTTAACGGACTTGCTGTACAACAATTAAGAATAAAAGTCAGTATAAACATACATGAAACAGGCTTTTAGTATGTTGTAACATGGCTGCTTTTTGCATTTTTTTTATTCTCCAAGAATGTCTTGTGTATTATGGGACTTTTATTCAGCATATTGGGTCCCCACTTAAAGAATGCTGGTAGAGACCACCTGCTATTATGATCATAAAAATACGCTCTCACAAAGTTCCACATGTTCCCTATGAAACTGTGAATTTATTCACCACAAGTTACTGCTTTGTCATCCTAAAGACCTAGTTGTTCTTTTTCAAATAATCACCCATCATTTTCTCACTTTAGAGTAAGGAAAACCCACACTTAGTGGAGTGGAGTGGAGTGGATTATGAGCTCACCTGCTAATTTCAAGTTCAGTGGTTTGAATCTACCAGCTACTCCATGGGAGTAAGATGAGGTTTTCTGTTCCCATAAAGATTTAACACCTCAGAAACCCTATGCAGGACCACTATGAGTCGGAACCAACCCCACGGCACACATGCACCAGCAACCATGATCTTGATGCCATGGTCTCTCACCTCCTCATTCCAGGATTTGTGGCATCATTTAAGGATCCTCTTGTACCTTTCTTTCTTTTGTATTTTTCTTTTTCTCACTGAATCACTTTTGTCAGTATGTAGAAATAATGTTATATATCTACTCGTACACAGTATGAAACCAAACAAATAATATCCAAATAAGAATTTTTATCCTATAATCATATTTTCTTATATTTCTATCTCATTTTCAGTCTTCAGACATTTGAATTAGCCTGATTTTTATAGGTCTCTTAAAATTAATATGAGGGTTTCTGGTGGTGCATTGTTAAAGCACTCATTAGGTAAACTAAAGGTTAGTGGTTTAAACCCACCAGCTACTCTGTAGGAGAAAGATGTGGCCGTTCTAGTCTGTAAGGACTGTGGCCTTGAAAAGTTTGCGGGGTAATTGGACTCTGTTCTGTCGGACGGTTATGAGTCAGAGTCGAGTAGGCAAAGTGGGTTTGGTTTAGTGGGCTAAAATAAGTCCAAAAGAGCAAAGGAATAGAAAACTAATGATTTGATAGAATTCACACTTATATATGCGTCTGTGTGTGTGTGTGTGCAGTACTTGGGGTGGCGTTTTTGGCTTTGTTTCAACCATATTTGTTATTCTCTAGGATTAACATTAACATTAAATGTTACACAGTTAATGGTGTGTAACATTGAACTAACTGCCTTCCTTTATTCTTTTCTTCTTAAAATACGCTCATATTGAATTTTGTTCAGGTAACAATTTAAGCACCACCTAATATGGGTGGAATCGACTAACGGCACTTGACAACAACAATGTGAAATGCCACCACTCGTCTTTTGTAAGTTTAATCATGCATCTATCAATTCTGTCTTTTGCAAGCTATGTAATCTTTCCTGTAAATGAAAATGATCCATTCTCACATCTCCCAAATTGAAAATTTCCTCTTTCTATTATATTTTCAAAGGAGTATTTTTTAAAATGATGCCCTTTAGCTCTCTTTTGAAGATGCTTGGTGGACGGTGATTCATCATCAAATTCATACAAGTTTGCTATGGATATGATTTGCATACAAAATATCAGTCGATTTTTATCACCTTATGAGGAAAATATTTGTTTTTCTCTTCTAGTTTTAGCATAGAAGTAATTTTTAAAATATCTGGGTATTTTCTCCTTAAGAGCGTTGTTTTTCTGTAATTTTTCTCTTTGTCTTTCATTGCTTAAAGTTTATGAGGGTATGGAATTGTGACTCTTGTTATCTATCCTTCATTTCATCCTGCTACTTAAAAATATCTTTATATCCAACTAATTGTTTTAGTATTTTTAAAATCACAGCCCAATGTAATTTTATAATAATCTCTTCTTTAAATTTGTTTATTATAAAAGTTGATATATGGATACATTTAAAAGGCATATGGATAGAGTTTACATTGTAATAATAAAGCAAATAATGTATACTCACTACTCCATGGTTATGAAATACAACAACATTATCAGTGCTTTGTAAGTATTATGTTTCTGTTTCCCTATGGTATACCCTAGAGGTAACCTGTTAGCTGAAGTTGTATAAATCACTTGATTGCTTTTGTCTATATTTTTATTATGTTTGTATGTACTTGAAAGCAGTATTCTGTTTAATTTAGCCATTTTTTAACTTTATCAAAACAGAGTAAATAATGATTTTTCCCTCTAGTGATTTTTTTAAGACTTTTCACTCAATATCTTACTTATGAGCTAAATCTATGTTGATGCCTAAAGTTGTAATTTGTTCATATTCTATGCTACTGAGTACATAATTGAATGGAAATACCATAAATCATTTGTTGAGTATAGTATTGGTGGACAAAGATTTATCTTTCTTACATTTTTGATATTATGAACACTGGATTCCATGATAATTCTTATTTGTCTCCTGGGTGGCACACGCAGAGATTGTTTGTAAGTTTATGTGTAGGATTGGAATTGCTGGGTCAGGCAGTATGTGCATGCTTAACAGATAAAACCAAACTGTTTTCCAAAGTGGTCCCTGTTTAAGCACCACATGTGGGTTAATGCGCTGGACTGCAAGGTCAGTGAACCACAGGTTGGCAGTTCAAGCTCACCAGCCGTCCCTTGGAAACCCTATATAGGGTCACTAAGGGTCAGAACCAATTCGACAGCACTTACAACAACGACAGTATTAGATACAGGAGTCCTGGTGTGGCACTGTAGGTTAATGACTGGACTGCAAAGTCGGTTTGGACTGTAAGGTTGGCAGTTCAAGCTCACCAGCCTATCCTTGAAACCTTATACAGTGTTGCTACAGGTCGGAACTGACTTGGTGGCTGAAACAACAGACAGAAATATAGCAAAGATTGTCAGGATGGTACAGGATTGGGTAGTATTTTGTTCTGTTGTGCATCAGGTCACTATGAGTCAGAACTGACCCAGCAGCACCTAACAAGAACAAGACAATCCATAAAAATCTGTGTCAACGTTTAGGAAAACCTCTGATGAAATTTTGTTTGAATTTTATTGAATCTTTATCTCAACTTGGGGAAAACGGATACATTTTTAGTGCTATATCTTCCTATATAGCAGTAAGTACAATTAGCCATTCATTTAAATATTCTTTAATGCCTTTCAATAAAGTTTATAAATTTCTTTTACAAGAGCATGTATAAAAATTAATCTTAAAATCAGTAATGTTTTTCATAATATTTTCTGATTTTTACTTTTAAAAATCACATATTCTACTTTATTTTTTTGACCCACCAGATAAAGTAAATATAGTGACTAAAATTAAGCTAGCTTTAATTTTAGCCTTCTCCCTTCTTCTGTATATAACAAATACTTCTTCCTCTCATCGGATCCGTCTTCAGATTCATTCATCTAGTCTGTCACCTGCATTCCCAATGACTTCACTAATAATTTAGAAGGTAGGTATTTCTTCAAATAGTTATAATTCATTGTGTGTACAATTATCCTTTCTGAAAAGTATATCATATGCAGTATCCTCATTATATTATACAGTAAAATAAACAGTTAATACAAGACATTGTACTTAAATGTTGCTACATATACGCAATTCTCTGGCTTATATGGTGTTGGAAAATAATATTGAAAGTACCATGGGCCTTCCAGGAGAACAAATATATCTATGTTGAAGAAGTACAGCCAGAATGCTCCTTAGAAATCAAGATGATGAGACTTCATCTCTCATCTTCAGACATGTTATCTTCAGACATCTCTCATCTTCAGACATCTCTCATCTTCAGACATCTTCAGACCAGTCCCTGGAAAAGGATATTATGCTTGGTAAAGTAGAAGTTCAGCGTAAAAGAGGAAGGCCCTTAATGAGATGGATTGGCACAGTGACATCAGCAATAGTCTCAACTTAGAAACACTTGTGAGGAGTGAGGACCAGGCAGTGTTTTTTTCCATTGTACATGGGGTAACTGTGAGTCAGAACTTACTCGATGTCAGATAATTACCACAACAGCAACAAATCCCCTAGCTTTGTTTACATCCCTTCAAATGTATCCAGTTCTTTCATCTATTGGGGTTCATTTGGGTCTCCTAATAAGCTTATGGAGACAGGCCATGTGTTATTATTCTCATTTCTAAGAAGAGGGCAATGTAGGCTGGAAATACTAAGTAATTTACAATGACGTAAGCTTGTATAGGACTTGAAACATTTACTTATGAAGATCAAAGAGCACAGCCTTCGATATGGATTTCATCTCAATGTCAAGAAAACAAAAATCCTCACCACTGGACCAATAAACAACGTTCTTATCAATGGAGAAAAGATTGAAGTTGTCAAGGACTTCATTCTTCTTGGATCAACTATCAACACTCGCGGAAGTAGTAGTCAAGAGATCAGACGATGTATTGCATTGGGCAAATCTTCTGCACAGGAACTTTTTAAAGTATTGAAGAGCAGAGATGTCAGCTTGGGGACTAAGGTGCGCCTGACCCAGGCCATGGTGTTTTCAATAGCCTCATATGGATACAAAAGCTGGACAGTGAATAAGAAAGATCGTAGAAGAATTGATGCCTGTGAGTTGTGGTGTTGGAGGAGAATACTGAAAGTGCCATGGACTGCCAAAAGAACCAATAGATCTGTTTTGGAAGAAGTGCAGGCAGAGTGCTCCTTGGAGGCTAGGATGGCTAAGCTTCGTCTCTCCGACTTTGGACATATTGTCCAGAGGAAACAGTTGCTGGAGAAGGATGTCATGCTGGGTAAGTTGGAGTGTCAGAAAAAAAGAGGAAGATCCCTAATGAGATGGATTGGCCAGGTGGCATCATTGATGGACTCAAGTGTGGCAGCGGTAGTGAGGTTGGTTCAGGATTGGACATTGTTTCGTTCTGCTGTGCATGGGGTCACTATGAGTCGGTTCCGACTCGATGGCATCTGACAACAACAACAACAACAACAAGCTTGTATAACTGGTCTCCAGTTATATATTTATTTATATATATATATAAAACCTAGCCTACGCTTGGGTTTACTGACTTTTCATAGTCAGTGTTCCTAGTGTTCCTGCTTCTACATGACAGGGATGATGGTGGTGGGGACTGAGGGCCAGTAGGTCAATTTGGTTCCTTTGGTCTTTGGTTTTTGTTGTTGGTCTAACCCAGGGGTGAGAAACATCTGGACCCCAAGCCATATAAGGAAAGCGAAATCATTTGGTTTGACCCTGCCAAGGCAACTGTGATTTCAGCCATCACATTGGTGGTGCTGGTGTGCTGTGGAGTTGGTTCTGACTCATAGCAACCCTGAATAGGGTTTCCAAGGCTGTAAATCTTTACGGGTGCAGAAGGCCTCATCTTTCTCTTACGGAACCTCTGGTAATTTCAAACTGCTGACCTTGAGCTTAGCAGCCCAACTTAATGGGACTTGTAGGTTGTAGTCTTTGGAGAACTTCTGACTCTGTACAATGGTTTAAGCAGCCCACGTGTACTTGCTGTTCATCCTCTTTATTTTTTTGCTGCATGTACTTCGTTGTACTTGTTCTGATTACTTTTCATCAGACAAGACTTTTAGGCAGTTTGCAGTTCTATTATGAACAGATAGATTACTTATTTCTCTCATAAGCGTAGGTACAGAACACACAATACAGTACCTTGCACTCAGGATGTGCTCACTAGATGCTAATTGATGATGAAAAGGGAGAGTTAAATTATTTTCCTCTAAATAATACAACTTTGTTGTGATTTATCAAAGTCTAATTTTGCTAAAGTCACTTTACCTCATAGTAAGAAAAAGTGGCTAAATTCAACAATAAAATATTATCAGTTTGTAAAATCACAATTGCTGTGCACTTGGTAGTGTATGGAATTTGATCATATTCCTTCTGGGAAAGGTCTGGATTATGTTGCTCCAATAATAGAAGAGTTATTTAAAAACCTATACATTAGAAAGATCATTCCACAAAAGGTGTGTGACACTCGCCTTCATTAGACTGGGTGCGACTTGTCTTCCAAATACAGATATTTTTATTTGTCTATTTAAGGCTCTGCTTACAGTCTTTACCTCAATCGGGATGCTTTCTGGTACTTCAGAGTATAACTTTGTGCCAAAAATTAATCACATTAAAATTAACAGGAGTCCTAAATTAAAATGATTAAAATGATGCCCTGTCAACTCCGGAAAGGTTGGCTACGCTAACCCATTCCCATCTTTAAGATTGACTCTTGAAATCTGAACAGTGGAATTCAGTGCAATCTCTTCTCTATTTATACAAAACTTCATTTTATTTGGAACTTTAAAAGGAAGCTCTGGTAGGTAAAACTGCAGGCCAAGTCCTTTTTTATGTAACTCCATGTATTAATCAAAACAGCTCTGTGGCTTACGAGGTGGACCAGAACACCAGGTGGCAATAAAATGTCTTCCTCATTACAATCAATACTGATGAGTTGCAGAGTTCTCCTGTAAGTGATGGCCTTTCTCAACGGGCATCCTCGCTTGGTGGTAGGGAAAATGAGTGTGAGCTGTATGAAACCAGTTCAGCACCACCCTGAGTTTAATAGAGCCGTCTTTCATTGCCTGTTAACAAGCTGCGCTGGTGCCATGCAATGTTCAAGCTGACAAATGCTGTCATAGCTCCTTCAATGCAAAGATTTTCTGCTGTATTTAACATGTTAACTCTCATTTAAATGATGCCAAAACACACATCCGTTGTTGTTTGTTCAACACTCAGTATGGTCTCTGGAGCTATTGTGTTAGCCACAAACTAAGTCGGCATCTTGTTCCAGTGACCTTTAATGGTAAAATTCTTCACTTAAGAGCTAACTTTTACCAATTCACTTTCTCCCAGAAGTAGACTACATACATACACCTGCTTTGAAAGAGTTGAGTTTGATTTTCAATTGATTATATAAGATATGAATTTTTCATTAATATCTAAGGGGCTAAGGAGC
>NW_006408523.1:20457166-20458209 GCF_000296735.1 Chrysochloris asiatica | reverse complement strand
TTAAAAACAACAACAACAACAGCAAGGCACAAACTAAGAATGACAGCTTTACAAGGTTTTGATTCGCTGCTCTGATATGGTTGAGGGTTCAACTTTTAAGTACTTTAAGCCACAACTTACTACTGCCCTATCAGTACCCCCATTACTATGACTAATGTATGTGTTGTGCCAAGAACTCTTCTGAGTAATTTACATGTATTTACTCATCTTATTTTCACAAAATCCCATTTATTTGATATTATTATCACCATTTTACAAATAAAAAACTTGAGGCACAGGAGATTTAAAAAAATATAGTTCAAGGCCATAAGCATAGTATATGGCAGAACTGCTATTGGATTGTAGGCATTGTGACCCCAAAGTTTGCATTCTTAATCTAGCATTGAGTGGAGATACATGAATTTTGTGCCTGCCTTTCTGAAGGCAAAGTGTATTCTGTTGTTAACAAAGCGAATAAATTTTTCAAGAAATGTAGTTTAGAATCATAGAATTTAGATTGACCCATCTGGTTATGTTTTCTAAGGTGGAGAGTAGAGAACAGCTGGAATGGTAAGATAGGACTTTTCCGTATTTTCTTCGTGGAGCTTTTATCTCACAAATCACTACTGCCTTCTGCAAACTTCTGGTGCTAAATTAACAGCAGAATTGAATTTCACTGGCTGGCCTTAATAACAGTAGGGCAGCACTTAGGGAAGAACTCATCAAAAAGCCTTTTTTGTTGTTTGCTTTTACTAAATTAAACCACACACACACACACACACACACACACACACACAGCACATGAATTAAAGGTTTAATATATATAGTAAAAACCAAACTCATAGACACCACGGCAGTTCTGACTCACAGTGATCCTACTTAGGGTTTTTAAGGCTGTCAAATTTTACTGGAACAGAAAGCCTCATCTTTTGCCTGAGGAGCAATTCGTGGGTTTGAACTGCTGACTTTCAGTTAACAGTCCAGTACTTATCCTACAGTGCTACCAAGGGTTTTTTGTTTGTTGTCAAGTGTTGCCATGTTACACACACACACACACACACACA
>NW_006408523.1:20454697-20455846 GCF_000296735.1 Chrysochloris asiatica | reverse complement strand
ATATTTATTTGGATAACAGAGTGAAACACTGCCTGGTCTTGCAACAACCGCACAATCGTTGCTCCACCAGAGCCCATTGTTGCTTCCACTGTGGTTATCCATCTCTTTGGCGGTCTTCCTCTTTTTCTCTCCACCCTCCACTTTACCAAACATGATATCCTTTTTCAGGGACTGGTCTCTCCTGATAATATCTAAAGTATAAGAGACGAAGTCTGGCCATCCTGGCTTCCAAGGAGCACATTGGTTCTTCTAACACAGATCCATTTGCTCTTTTGGAAGTCCATGGTACTTTCAATATTCTCCTTCAACACCAGAATTCAAATGCATCAATTCTTCTACGGTCTTACTCATTGACTGTCATCTTTCAAATGCATGTGAGATTATGGAAAATGTCATGGCTTGAAGTGCATCTTAGTCCTCAAATTGACATATTTGCTCTTCAACACTTTAAAAGAGGTCTTGTGCAACAGATACTCTTAATGCAATACATTGTTTGATCTTCTTTCTTTCTTTTTTTTAGTTTTTATTGGGAATTATGTGATAGCTTACGTGGGATAGCATTAGCTTTACATTCATCCTATCTTATTTCGTTTCATTGCAATGATTATAGTTCCCTGCACACATCATCAAACAGCCTAAGGGTACACCCTGCAAGCCTGCCCCCTGGCCTACAACACACAGACCCTCTCCCTCTCAGAGTCGAGTCCCCAGCTGCTCCATCTCTCCACGTCATCATCTCTACTTTCATCTCTAGCGTTGCTGTTTCTCTGGATAGGGTCCCATACTCCACTCTTCTCCCTTGATGGTCCCAGGGTCCTCCGCTCCTGTACTGCAAGATCAGTGACTCCCCTCCTTTTGTTACAAAACGTCTACCTTTACATTTGCAACTCTCACAATCAGTCCTGATAGCAGTTATTCACTGTTGAACCACAAGAGTTTTATCCCCATCTCCTTTCACCAGCCTCATACAGACAGGTTGGAAATCATTCAGTGAAGATTCTACCATCCCCTGTACCCTCTGAAACTAGGTGCCCTCTTGAAAGTCTGTAAGCCCTTCACTTCTTGCCTTTATATTGTTTGATTTCTTGACTGCTACTTCCATAACTATTGATGGTTGACCAGAGAGCAAAATGAAGTCTTTAACAACTT
>NW_006408523.1:20435663-20453452 GCF_000296735.1 Chrysochloris asiatica | reverse complement strand
TGTGGTTAGCAGCCCAGTGCTGATCTTACAGCACCAACCAGGAGTCCATATATACATACCAGTATCATAAAAAAAGTTACTGATTTTAAGAGTTGCGATTCATGGTTCTTTTTTTTCTCCTCCTATAAACATCAGTTGTCAAGTAGCAGAAAGAGAGATTCTGACTGCAAAGTCATTAGTCTCAGTGAGCTGAATATGGGCACAAAAACTCAACAGCAACAGAAGACTGTGTAGATCTAGAGTAAGAATGAAAAGATAGATTTTAAATAATAAATTTACTGCTATCTTGATTTTGTCAATATGAAATGTATTAAGCCAAAATGTATGAGAGGAAACCAGGTGGAAAATCAGGAAGTTTGGATTTTCTTTCTCTCCTGATCCCTTTCTCCACCCCTTTTTTAGTCATGCCCTTAGTAAAGCTTATTGCATGGATCCCTGACAAGGTTCCAATAGACCTTTGCATTGCATTTTGGTTTTCTAGGCATGGATTTTTACCCGAGCTGAGTTTTGGAACATGAAGGTCATTCATCTATACCCTACAAGGATGATTCACACATCCACGTTCTAGAAAGTAGAAAGAAAAATTTGCTACTTTATTAATTACGTCCCTTTAACATTTTGTATTCTCAAGCTTAATCATTTGCTTGTTTGAACTAAAGTCATCTTCCTTAATCACCATCATTACTGGCTGTCCATGAATTATTATCTCTCTGAATTTTATAGGCATGTTAGAATTTAATAGGTTTTACATTCCCCATTAGGAGTTAGATATCATCTAATATTTTACTATATCCATATATATTTTTAAGTGGGTTATTATAGGGATAGTTCATGATTTTGCTTTCCTACTTTCAACTACCTTCAATGGTTAACAAATTGGTGTAGAGGTAGGGGTGGGAAGGAGGTGAGATCAGTTAGGTGATGTCGTTGCTTTCCTGGAGATTTTAAGAGTTTATTTATCCCAAGACGAGAACCTATGCTCCAGCCTTGAATGTTTCCAGTGATGAAAATGGACTGTTTCTAATCATTAAAAAAGAAAAAGGATCCCAAAGGGAAGTCGTTCTAGATTACATTTTGAAATCATAGACAGATTTTTCTTTAAAGCTAACAGAGTGCCTCCTTGAGTTTTGAGCTTTGAGATGGCACAGAACAAATCTATTCCTTCTCTTCTGGGTCTTTGAGATATCAGGAGCCATCTTCTTATTCTTACTCATCAGTCTCCTGTACATTGGGTCCCATCCTCATTTCTATACCCCGCAGTTTGCAATGCTGCAGGAACGTGACTTCCCGCTCCATCTTCCACATGAGGAAATTGATTGCTTAGTCTGAAACAAAATACTACAGTTAACCATTGTTGCTGTTGTTAAGTGCTATGGAATCGATTCTGACTCGTAGTGACTCTGTATAAGACTTCTGAGGCGTGGCTGGTGGCTTTGAACCACCAACCTTATGGTTAGCAGTCCAGTGTTTATCCTATGCACCACACTAGGATTCCACAATTAACTATGTTGTTGAGTGCCGTCAAGTCCATTCCAACCTATAGTGACCCAGTATAGGTTTCCGAGGAGCTTGAACTGCCGACTTTGCAGTTCAAATGGCTTTGCAGTCTGGCACATTAGTAACCCACAGTGCCACACCAGGATTCTGTAGTATTTCATAGTTCACCTAGTGCTTAATGTGTGTTTTTTCGTTTTATCCCCACAAAGACTCCGGCAGACTCAGTCCAAATTGGGCATTCATTTATTGTTTTCCTCCTGAATAGACCAACCAGAAGCTCCAAGCAGTCAGGAACTGACCTTGTTTCCTGTTGTATTCTAGCCGTATGCTCAGTGATTTGTACATTTGTATTGACTTAATAAATAATTGTTGAATGAATGAACTCCCTGTTGTGGGGAATTGGCAGTGGGCTGGCTGTCAGTGGTGGAAGAAGTTTAGAAGTTGGAAGAATGGTGAGTTTTGTATACTGTTTCATAAATAGGTTTTGTAAATTGAATATTCATAATTTTTGTTTGTATGAACTACTTCTGATTTTTTTATGGGCTGAAAAGAACTATCTTCTGCATACTTGAAGTAATAATGATTTAGTCAAATAAAGGCCTTAAATAAAACTCTGTTTTCATGAATCATAAATTCAAGAGTTTAACAAAATACTTTTAGAAGGAGTATTACTCCAAAAGGACAAGTAGGCCATCATATTAATATGTCTGTTGAAAAATTAAAATTTAGCACATCAGTGAAAACGCTTAATGAGAAACTCTTCTAATATGTGGTTTAGTTAATCATCATTTACTCAGAAACAAATATTTATTTAAATGTCTGCTATAGTTTGTGCATTTTCCAGGGTACTTGAGATATACTATCAATGGCAGACTGAGCCATTACGTTTATGGGTCTTACAGACAGTCTTGGGTGGTTGTTACTAAGTGCCGTGAAGTCTGTTCCAACTCATGACAACCTTGTATAGGTTCTTGTATGGTCTTGAGTTTTTATTGTTGTTGTTATGTGCCATGGAGTTGGTTCCGACTCATAGTGACCCTATACAGGGTTTCTGAGGCTGCAAACCTTTACAGGAGCGGAACGCCTCATCTTTCTCCTGTGGAACATCTGGTAGTTTCAAACTGCTGACCTTGTGGCTTGCAACCCGATTTGTAACCCCTACGCTACCAGAGCTCCTTAGGAATGTCCTATTTATGGACAACTTCTGCTTGCCTGCTAATGTTATGTAATTTGCCCTCACTTTAAAACAATTGAACCAATCATTAAGCCAAACCTAAACCACACTACCTGCCATCGGAGTGGATTCCAACTCACAATGACCTGTTAGGGCAGAGTAGAACTGGCTCATGCAGTTTCCAAGACTGCACATCTCTGTAGAAGCCACAACTTTCTCCCCAAAATCGACCTCTTGGCTAGTAGCTGAAGCTTTAAGCACTATGCCTGATATCAGGGCTCTTTGAGCTAACCCTATTTGCAACAAATTCTTCATCGTAATCACCTTCACTTGTAACATATGAAGCTTTTATATCATTGATATAAGCAAAACACCACTACCATTGAGTCGATTCTGATTCATAACACCCCATTAGGGTTTCCAAGACTCTAAATCTCTATGAAAGCAGACAGCCCTATCTTTCTTCCATGGAGCAACTGGTGATTTTGAACTGGTGACCTTGCGATAGCCGTCTAGTGCTTACCCTGAAGCGCCACCAGAACTTGTTTTCTTGCACTAAAATAAGGTTAAATAAGAAGTGTGTGCACCGATTCTGATTTAACTACAAATTCTTAAAGACAGTAATAGATCTTGGGATTAGGTGTATTCTATATGGGAAAGACAGACAACTAATACTTAAACAAGTAAGAGAGATTAGATAATTTTTGTCATGATAAATAAAATATAGAGTAATGTGGTAAAGCACATCAGTAAGGGAGTGATTTTGTTTGCTGAAAGCTGATGGTTGAACTGAAGGTTATGCAAAGAGCTGATCATTTCAGCTGAGAAAAAGAAGTGCAAAGGTCCTGAGGTTGAAGAGAGCTTGGTACATTCAAGAAATAGAAAGTTTACCAGCTGCAGAGGAAGAATAGATTGGAAATGTACAGTTCTAATCATGAAGCTCTTATCAGCCCTGGTGAGAAGATTGAATGATTTTTAAATGGATACCTTGTGCTTGGAAGAAAGTAGAGTTCATGTACAGAAGGGTAAGATGGACGTTAATAGAAAGTGTTGGAAGTTAGGAGAGAAATGTTGGTGGTCAAATTGGCATAATGACAAAGATCATGGAAAGAAGTAAATGGATTTGAAATATGTATGGAAAAAGTGACCAACAAGTCTTATAAGATTGGATGGGAGATGGTGTTGAAGGATGACAGGCATTAAAGACGGTTCTAAGTATAATGGTAAGATGGTTAAGGAAAATCCCTTCAATTCTGCCCTGGGATAATCTGTGCTATTGTTTTACATAAATAAACATTGAAGTCATAGTCTCACTTTGATGTACAATTATACTGAAAGGCAGTTTGTAAATATGTGCTGAGAGTCTTAAAAATATCTACCATTTTCCTTCTTCTAAATCTTAGTAGCCTTCTTCTATTTATATGAGAAGGAATTATTTGTATACCATTGTGTTAGTGATACACGTTGGATTTTTTTCACCCTGTCTCCCTTACCTTTATTTAATCCATTGAAAATATAAATAAATCTAATATTTGTTGCTCTTTAGTTCTGTGAAATAATGACAATGCTGTCTACTACTGGTCAGAATTTGACCTGTACATCTATAAATTCACTTAGCTTTCCACAACAGTACAAGGTTTTTAAAGATAAGACAGTTCATTTACATAACCCAGAATAATTTAACTGACAAACTCAGGGAGATATAGAGTGTGGATCAAGTTTAACACAGTCATTTAGATTGGCTGACTCCCATGCATTTCTTGTACTCCTGGTCAGAGATCATTACGTTTGTGAGCATTGAAACGTATTATAATTGCCCACTGCCCCACAGTTGGTTGAGGGCACCTGAGATACTCACCAGTAACATTGTTAATCAGTACCAACTGAAAGTACAATGAACTGCTGGAAGAACAAACAATCTGTCTTTAAAGAAATACAGCCAAAATTCTCCTTGATAGCAAAGATGGGGAAATCTTGACTCATGTACTTGACACATGTTATCAGAAGGGACCAGTCCCTAGGGAAGAACACCATGCTTGGTAAAGTGGAGGATTGGCAAAACAGCCAAAAACTCCCAATGAGATAGATCGACACAGTGGCTGCCATGATGGACCCATGTGTAGCAATAGTGAGGATGGCACAGGACCAGGAAGTGTTTCATTCTGTTATGCATTTGGGTTACAATGAGTCTGCACTGACTTGAAGCCACCTAATAACCCACTGCTTTCCAGTTGATTCCAACTCATGATGACCCCATGTGACAGAGAAGAACTGAACTCCGTGAGATTTTCTTGGCTGTAATCTTTCCTGAAGCAGGCTGTACCATCGTCCTTATACAACACAAATGGATGGGTTCCAACCACTAGTGTCTCAGTTAGTAGATGAGCACCAACTGTTAATGCCTACCATTGACTTTCTAACTATGTTCCCAGAAAATCATGCCCATTGACATCAAGTCAATCCAGCTCCTAGTGATTCTACAGGGCAGAGTAGAATGGCTCCTCAGTTTCCAGAGCTGGAAACGTTTACAGCAGCAAGCCGCTCTTTCTTTCGTGCGATAGCTGGTGGGTTCAAACCTGGTGGCTTCAAAATGTCAACGGTTTGATTAGCAGCCAAGCGTTTTAACCACTCCTTGAACTCTGATTTTTTTTTTGTTGATTGCGTCGAGTCATTTCTAACTCATAGCAAGCCTGAATAAGGGCTTTCAAGTAACAGTTGGTGGATTTGATCTGCCAACCTGGAGGTTCATTAGCAGCCTAGTGCTTATCCAACATATCCAAACCAGGACTCTAGAACCTGCCTATTTTTAATGTGCTCAGGTGATGGCAAATGCTAAAACACTCCTGTCTTTTTTCCCCTTTCAAATCTGTTTTATAAATTAAACATGTCTTGACCATTACCATTCAACTACTCATACCATGGAGTCAGAATTGATTTAGTAGTAACTGAAACCCTTTGAAATGACCACCCGTATGCCAGTGTGCTGTTCTGGTGCTGGAAGCTATGCTGTCCATGCTGAAAAGTTTTCAGTGGAGCTTCTTGACTAAGACAGACTACGAAGAAAGACCTAGTTATCTACTTCCGAAAATTGGCCAAGGAAAACCCTATGGGAGACCATAGGATATTGTCTGATGAGTGCTGGAAGATGAGCCATCTCTGTTTCAAGGCACTGGGAAAACACAACCATGGCCTCAGACATATACCAAGAGTCATGAAGATGGTGTAGGATTGGGCTACATTTTCTGTTCTGTTGGACATGCGTTTGCTATGAGTCTGAGCCAACCCAGCATCAATTAACAGATAACAATCTAGGAAAAGATCTCTCTATGCCAACTGAACTAAAGGCCCTGAATTTTCCCTAACATACCTTTAGTTTTTACCTTTGGCATGTTTTCTTCTAGGGTTCCTTCTGTTTGGAACTGCCTTTTACCCCTTTAATCTCTGCTTTGAAGAAACCCTATTCAAATCAAATATCTCCGTATTGTTTCATCTTTAAGCTCCCAGTATTTTGTTTGTTCCTCTTTTTTGATGCTTTAGTTCTTTGGTCTTGTCCTAACTATACATCTTCAGTTTTTGTGGCATGTTCCAGGTAGCCACTTCAAATTGCTTCTATTACCTGCAAAAGGTTTTGCACATTTGCTGTTGTTGTTAAGCCCCATAGAATTGATTCTGACCCATAGCGACCCTGTATAGGGTTTCCAAGGAGCAACTGGTGAGCTTGAACCGCTGACTTTGCATTTCAAACGACTTTGCAGTTTGAAGCATTAGCCCAGATTGCCACATGCACAAAGACCATTGCTATTTAGGATTGGATGAGTTCAACTGGCTTTGTTAATTACCTACGATTTAGATATTAGCAGCAGAAAAAAATATATATAATAATTTCAGTCACCTGGGGTGATAGTCCAGCCAAAGTCCAGTTCAAGTCCAGGTTCCCATGCAAAAAAGGATTATGCTACCATTAAGGAACTGACTTGATGCCACTTAACAACAACAACAACAACAAAAAACAAAAACAAAGGCATTCTACTCTGTTACTCTTTGTTGTTTGTTCTCCTGTGTTGTGTGAATGGTTAACAAACACAAGAAGGGGGATTCCCTGCAGAGTGGGCGGTGCAGGAGTTAGGTTGTGTTTTCTTAAGAGAGTTCTGGTGTGGTGCTTTAGGATAAGCTCTAGACTGCTCACCCCAAGGTCGGTAGTCCAAACCCACCAACTGCTTCTCAGAAACCCTATACAGGCGACAACAATGAACTTGTTACAGCATGAGCAGGCTTTTTCTTGGATTATATTGTTTCCCTTTGAATTCTCCAAAACCTGTCAGGTGCTTTCTTCCTTATCTCCCTTGAGGACAGCCAGTTAATCTAAGATTAGCCTGACAGCCCCTATTTTCCAGGTCTCTGGTTTTGTCAATAAAGTAGGTTACATCTTTTTTGAGCTCCATTACCTCCTCCGTAACCTTGTTCTCTTGATCCATATTGTGGGGTATTCTTTGTGTAGCCCGCCCCATCCTTTCCTGGCTTTCTTCCCATATCCTATTGCCAGTCCTGAATGGGGCCATTTAATTCAGTAATTGCTGGGACTGTAAAAGTCTGACAATCTTTAAGCCTTTTGTGTGGCATTTTCACCTGATTGCTCTAGTGGTTGCCACCACTATCTTTGAGCTGAATGAGCCCCGTGTCCAATAGACTTACTCAAAATTACAATTCCCACTTTCGCTTTCTCACTGTTAATGATTTACTGATTGATTTTACTCTTTATAACAGCCTATTTCCTAGGAATTGAGGGGAAGTTATAAAGAGCTTTGCTTGTTTTATATGAGCAGCATTGTTGTTGTTGTTGTTATATGCTGTTGAGTCGGTTCTGACCCATAAAGATCCTGTATAGGATTTCTGAGGATCAGCTGGCAAGCTTGAACCACTGACTTTGCAGTTTAAACTGATCTTGCAGTCTAGTGTATTAGCTCACAGAGCCACACCAGGACTCATGAAAAGCATTAGATATCCTATTATCTTATCTTATCCTGTTTTATTACTGGTGGTGTTTGCACTTAACATGTACATGATAAAAAAGATACACAATATATTATCATAGTAGGATAAGAATGTAATTTATAAAAGGGCAACCATTCATGTTGAATTTACAAAATTATTTCATTGAAAGGAGTAAGTGATCAAAAGTTTGGAGACCACTCTTGTTGGAACCTAATACCTGAAGTCAATACTGAATTCCCAGCTCCACACAACTGTGTGACTTTTGACAGAATGTTTACTTGGGTCTTTAGTATATTCACCTGCAAAGTAAAAGCAAAACCATTTCATAGGGCTCCTGAGATGGTCTCAATGTGTGTACTTGCCACTGTTCTTCCTAGATCTTATTATGGATGTTGTTCATGCTGTTACTCGTATTATTGTTGTGTTATTGTTATGTTACTCCCCCCCCCCAGTGGGTTCTGTCTCATATAAACCCTATATAGGGTTTCTGAGGAGCAGCTGGTATGTATGAACTGCTGACCCTGTGATTCTAAGTGAACTTGCAGTCCAGTGTTTATCTTACAGCACTATGCCAGGATTGTTGTCGCTGAATGCCATGGAGTCGGTTCCGACTTATAGGGACCTTGTATGGGTTTCTGAGGAGCGGCTATTGTCTCATTATTTTAGTATTTGATCTGACTTTTTTTTAATAGCAAGGAAACTGAGCCTACTGTACATGCCAAATAAGAAGTATTTTATGCCAAACATACTGAAGAATGAGTGAAAAATGAGACCGAATGAATAAAAATTTAAATTTTTTAAAGGTACATGCATTTATTCGTCACTTTAAATTTAAGAATATCAATAGGTTTCTGTAATAGATTTGCATAACTTTTAGTAGAAAGTGAGCAAAGTAATTCACTTAGGCATCAAACAAACACTGAAATGATAATATATGCAATAGGACCATTTTGTTGCTAAAATCAATTATGTTGAACTTCTTATGGTATTTTAGAAATTAAACTCTTTTAGATTATGTTAATGATAATCCTACCTATTATGAAGTATCATTTTAAAGCAATGCTCCAGTATAAGAAGTCTTGAAGAATAAAGAGTTTACTATGCATTTATCCGGGATGTTGGCTGACATCTGAGGGTGGAGGAGAATTTTTCAGTGAGGTAAAGCAAAGTTCACCAGAGTTTGCAAGACTGGTTCATGTGGAATTTATAAGAATGGACTGACCAGTCTGCCCTTTTAAAATTCCTTAGTTAATCTCTTTATTGAAAGCTGCTGGCCTAGTTGATTAAGAAACTCTGATGGGATGACTGCTTTCAGTGTCATACAAATGAAGCTCAATTGTTGCTAAGTAAATCACTAGAGATCAAAGTACTCTGTGGTCAGGGTACTGCAGTTCCCGGGTTTTTTTTTGTTTTTTTTTTTGTCTTTTTCATTAAGTTTTAAAGAGGAGTTTGAAGAATGAAACACACCAAATTTGACATCTATAATGACCATTTATACGCATGCACTTCTTTAAGCACCTAGTAATCTGAGCTATTTGGAAATTGGTGGGCAGTGCATAAGTAGGTAAATGTAAAGCTAAATCAATTAATAATTGTTTCCTATTTATAACTGCCTGAGTCTCTTTTAGCCATTAAGAAGTCAGTAGGCATATTGAGAAAACTGCAAATGCTCCTAGGGAAACAGAAGGACACATCTGTTAACTTCTTCAAAGTTTAAAATCCCTGTTTGTTGCTGTATTAGGAGCACTGTTTTTACAAGGCCATCGGTGGTGGTTACCAGCTGATCTTGGAGTACTAAGGAAAGAGGGTTTTGCCTTTTGTGTGTAGCTAACCATCCTGGTGTGGCGCTGTGGGTTAATGCTCTGGACTGCAAGGTCTATTTGAATTGCAAGATCAGCAGTTCAATCTCACCAGCTACTCCTCGGAAACCCTATACAGGGTTGCTAAGAGTCAGAACCAACTGGACACTTAACAACAACAACTTATCCCTACCTCTCCTGCAGGAGAGGGATGAGGCTTTCTGCCCTTACAAAGATTTATATATAGCTTTGGAAACTCTATCCAGCGTCCCTAGAAATTGGAACTGACTGGGAGGTACACAATGATCCCTCACAATGCAGAAGCTGAACTGTCTTCCTTCTTGTTGCTCTAGTGTATAAACAATGCACTGATACATTTGAGTGACGGATATTTGCTGCATTAGGTTGACAATGAAGAAAGAAATAAGAAAAAGAGACACAAAATGTGGTTTGAAAGTAAAAATGAGCTCTACTGGTTGAATTACACGCGAGTTTTCGTATTCATGTTCTTGTTGGTAAGTGCTATTGAGTCGGTTCTGAGTCATAGGTATCCTGTATAGAGTTTCCAAGGAACAGTTGGTGGGTTTGAAACATCGACCTTGTCGTTAGGAATCCAGTGCTTACCCTACAGAGCCACACCAATAATCCTTTAGTTTCCATGTTGTTGTTGTCAAGTTGGTTCTGACCCATAGCGACCCTTGTATGGGGTTTCTGAGGAGTGACTGGTGAGCTTGAACCGCTTACCTTCGGGTTCAAACTAACACTGTAGTCTATCATATTAACCCATAGTGTTATACCAGGACTCCTTAGTTTCCATGTTGTTGTTGTTGTTATTAAGTGCCGACGAGTCGGTTCCGACCCATAGCAACCCTGCACAGGGTTTCCGAGGCTGTAAATCTTTACAGGAGCAGAAAGCCTCATCTTTCTCCCACGGAGCAGCTGGTAGTTTAGAACTGCTGACCTTGAGGTTCGCAGCCCAATTCGTAACCACTATGCTACCAGAGCTCCTTGTTGTTGTTAAGTGCCGTCAAGTCGGTTCCGACCCATAGCGACCCTGAACAGGGTTTCCGAGGCTATAAATCTTTATGGGAGCAGATAGCCTCATCTTTCTCCCGCGGAACCGCTGGTAGTTTTGAACTGCTGACCTTGTGGTTCGCAGCCCAATTTGTAACCTCTACGCTACCAGAGCTCCTTAGTGGATTTTAATTGATGTGAAGTTCAATTTAGGCATCACTGTACTGAAATCTATTTATTTGCAATGTGTGTAGATTATGTGCATACAAGGGAACATCAAAAAGTTCATGAAACAATTCCATTGTTTTTTCATTCAAGTTTTTCATACACTTTTTGAAGTCTCTTCATATATTTAGTGATATAAGAAATGCATGGGGAAGACATATGTTTTGGTAGGTACATTTTATTATCTTCCAGAATGACAATTTTTGTGTTGTTGTTGTTAGGCGCTGTTGAGTCAATTCCGACGCATAGCAACCCTTTATAGGGTTTCTAAGGAGAAGCTGGTGAGCTTGAACCACCAACCTTGCAGTTCAAATGACTTTGCAGTCTGACGCATTAGCCCACAGCGCCAAAGTCAGTTCCAACTCATAGATCCCCTAATGTCCAACAGCCAGGTTCTGCACCATCTTCATTTTTCATTGCTGTCTTTGAGCCCACAGCTCAAACTCCCACAGAGTCCACTTTTATATTGCTCATTGAACATACTAGTAAGTATTGATCCTGATTTCAGAGATTAAAATAAACATAATAGCCAGAAATTGAATTCCGAAATCTGGGTGATATGATAATGCTCGAGCTAGAAACCTCTGACTTCCCTGAAGAACCAAAATGATCTCTAGTATGTATCCAATGCGCTGGACTATATACAATGTTTATTTGAACCATAAGGATGTTGGTTCAAGCTCACCAGCCATGACTCAGAAACCCTATACAGGATTGCTATGAGTCGGAACCAATTAGATAGCGCTTAACATCAACAACACAGAAAACTGTAGTATACACACTGGATTGCTCACTGAAAGGCTGGTAGTTTAAACTTACCAGCTGATCCTTGGAAACCCTATATGGGTTACTATAAGTCAGATCCGACTCTACAACAGAAAACAGAAAACAACACACAATAACATATTTTTGCTGTAGTATCACCATTGTTAACCCCTTCAATTTATCCATTTGGTTAACTGATGGTAGACTGATTGTACATTAAAATTAAAATGATTTTATCAGTTATTTACATTTCTCACTGGTGATAAATAAGGATGGTGACTAAAAGGGAGCAGGATTACAGATAACAAACTTTCTTGGTGACTTACTTTTTGTACATGTAGGGACAAGGATGCATGGAATTGAATGAAAGAGGAATCCACATCAAGTATTTATGGATGGATGTGTGAACAAAGGGAATTCTTTAATATTTAACTAATTCAGGACAATCAACAATCATGGAAACAACAGTCAAGACATCAAAGGACTTACTGAATTAGGCAAATCTGCTGCACAAGAGCTCTTTAAAGTGTTCAAGAGCAAAGATACCAGTTTGAGGATTGACTCAATCCATAGTATTTTCATATTCATGTGAAAGTTGGACAATGAATAAGGAAGACTACAGAAGAATTAATGCATTTAAGTTATGGTGTTAGAGAAGAATATTAAAAGTTCTAACTGCCCTGATAGGGATCACGTTAGAAGCTCCTGGATAGAGTGGGAGAAAATGTGAAATAAAACTCAAAATTATTAAAAAAAGAAGAATCTGAGAATCTGGATTTACTGGTCAGAATGAGACTGGAGGAACCTCAATCTACCTTTCAGGTCTGGAAAAGAACTCACCCTGTGTCCCAATTTTCAGCTAAATAGTAGATCGGTTTATGCTATTGTTGTTCAGTGCCATAGAGTCAGTTCCGACCCATAGTAACACATACAGGGTTTCCGAGGAGTTGCTGGTGAGTTTGAGCCACCAACCATGTGGTTTGAACTACCAACCATGTGGTTTAAAGTAACTTTATGGTCAAGTGCTATTCTACAGTGCCACACCAGGACTTATGGTTTATAGGTAGGGACAATAACACTAGCAAGTTATACTCACCATGGAATGACCAATCATTCAAAATCAAAAGGGCAACATTGAAGAAGTTGAAAAGGGATAGGAAGATGGGTGGAATGCAAATAGAACCACAGGAAGGAAGTAGAATAGCTATTGTTTCCTGGAGGGGATTGTAATCATTGTCATAAAACAAAGGGTATGATTTAAATGTAAAGCTGATGTAAATGTAAAGCTGATGATCTTGCCTGTAAACCTTCACAAATCACACATAAACACACACACACAAAGTACGATGGACAAAGTACCATGAACAAAGTACCAGAAGAACAAACAAATCTGTTTTGAGAGAAGTACAGCCAGAATGCTTCTGAAAAGCCTGGATGACGAAACTATGTCCTTCATACTTTGAACATGTTATCAGAAGGGACCACTCCTGGAAAAGGACATAATACTTGGTAAACTAGATGGTCAGCAAAAGAGAGAATGACTCCCCAGCAGATGGGCTGACCCAGTGGAAGCAGCAATGGGTTCATACACAATTGTGAGGATGGTGCAGAACTGGGCAGTGTTTCGTTCTGTTGCTAAAAGTCTGAACTGAATCAATAGCACCTAAGAACACCAATTCAGGAAATGGTCAATACTATGTTAGACAAAATAAGGGATCTACCTGCTTGAACCTCTGGCAGTTACTAGTCAGATGTGTTGTTGCAGCAGTTTTTGAATGATCTTTAGCAAAATTTTACTTGCATGTGATATTAATGATATTGTCTGATGATTTCTGCACTCTGGTGAGTCACCGCTCTTTGGAAACCTTACTAGTAACATAAAAACTTGTATGGATACAAGTAGGGATCTCTTCCAAGCATTTGGCCAGGTCTTTGTCTTCTAAATGTCTTGATATAAATGAGTGAGTGTGCTTCAGTTTGTTGAAAGATTTCAATTTCAATTCCATCAATTCCTAGAGCCTTGTTCTTTCTTAATGACTTCAATGCACCTTGGACTTCTTTCAGCACCATTGGCTATCCCTTGAAGTGGTTACACATGAACCATTTCTTGTTGGTACTATGAATCTGTGTATTCCTTCCGTATTCTTTTGATGATTTCTGTATCATTCAATATTTTATTCATAGAATTCCTTCAATATTACAAATGGAAGCTTGAATTTTTTTTTCAGTTCGAGAAAGGCGGAGGTTGGGTGTAGTACATAATACATACAACATACAAGATAGTTGGTAATCAAGTTGTTTATGTTGCTTGTTAGGCTTCTGGTCAACAATGGGATATTAGGGCTTAAGATTTAGGGAATCAAAACTTACACTTGGATTTTCTATGTGTGTGTGTGAGGGGGGAGGTAGGCATCTTGAACTTGTGCTTTTCAAGAGTCAGCTCTGGTTTTCCAAATATGTATTCCCACGATGAAACATGATGAAATAAATCATAATTTTCAGTTTATAATAACTAAGGAAAAGGAGCTCTGGTAAAGTAGTGGTTACGAGTAGGACTGCTAACCTCAAGGTCAGCTAGATCAAAACTACCAGCAGTTCCGTGGGCGAAAGATGAGGCTCTCTACTCCTGTAAATATTTGCAACCTTGGAAATCCTATACACGGTCACTATAAGTCGGAACCAACTCCACAGCACACCACCACCACCACCGTTCCTTCCATTGTTTCTGCCATGAGGTTGATGAAGGGACATGCTCACTGAATACAAGGAGTCCTGTGCACCCCTGTATCCGTGCCTGCCATAGTGAAAGGGTTTTCCAGTGTAACAGGTTTTTCTTTCTCTTGAAATTGATGCTCTTACCACTATAGGATTCTTATTCATTGTATCCTAAGGCCTAGAACATTAGATCTGTATTTCTCAGTTCTGTGATCTTAACTGAAGGCCCTCGTTACAGTCCAGGCATACACTAGAGAGAGATAATTCTATGAAAAGTACTAAATGCTGACTCTTGCAGGAGACATCTCTGTGAGGACCTTAGGCAGTACTTCCAATGTTTTTACCAAACATACTTTGGTATAAACATGAGGTGAACCTTGCAAAATCAAATTCCCAAGAATAGACTAGTGTGGGAGCTATCTGTGGATTCTCCTTTTCAGCATCTACAAGGCCTGGTCCAGTAAAGGCTCTGAGATGCCCTGCAATAGACTATGTTTAATCCAGAGTTTATACAACATCATTGACCATTTGTTAATTGCCAGCAAGTTGATTCTGACTCATCTTGATCCATTTCTGAAGAGTTGAACTGCCCCACAGGTGTTCCAAGGTATGGATCTCTTAGAAGCCTGTCACCAGGCTTGTCTTCCAAAGCATCTGGGTGTATTCAGATCACCAACCTTTTTGCTAGTAGTTTAATGTTTAACCTCTAGACTAGGGTCACTCAGCAATTCCCTGGGAACGTTTTCTTTCCTCATAATGCTTTTTTAATACACGTGAAACCTCTGAGAGCTGAAACTCAATGGCAATGTGTTGCTTTCGGGATCTTTCAAAATTTCAGTTTTGACAGGTTACACTTAACAAAAAGTCTGACCACTTTTTTTAAATCATTCATTGTAGCGGAGTATCTTTGCATTTCTTTCCCAAGCAGATTTTCTGGCTTTTGAAGGTTTCACAGTTAGGGAATACTGTCTTATAAGTAATATTAAATAAGGAAATTGATTGTGGACTCAAGAATTCCAGTAGTGTGTTCTATAGCTTGTAGTTACTTTGGTCACAAGACTAGTTTGTGGTTGTTGTTTTTTTTTTTTTTTTTCTCATTGCATTTAAATTGCAAATAACTAAAAAATCACAGCATCATTAGAGACAAATTATTGTGTTTCAGAGAATTATTATTCCTGTTGCTATGATTACTATTAATGAGGGTCTGAGCTGGATCTCTGAAAGTGTACAACCATTGAAACCCTATGGAACACAGTTCTATCAGAAATGCATGAGGTCGCCAAGAATCAGACTTGATTTGATGGCACCTAGTTTATTATAAACTAGAGAAAGTTCCAATTTTAATATTAAGAAAACAAAGCAAAAACTTCTTAGATGCTTTGCTAAGTAGATGGACAATTTTTGTAGTCAGGAAAAATTATTTTCATAATCAGGTATGCCTTATTTCAACAGTTCATTTTCTTATTCTAATCCTTTTGCCACCTTGCTTGCATTGTTTACTTGTTTGCATATGTCTTGTTCCCAGAGGAATATGAGGTTAAAGCTGCTCTGCCTTTGAATAAAATATGAGACATGTAAGATTAATGGTGTTCACAGTATTTGATAGATTTTACCCTACTGTACCCAGAAAGACTTTCAGAAACAAACAGCAGGTACTCACATCAAAGATCAAAGTATTTTGGAAACTATTTGTGTCTTTTAGTAAAATTTTTGATAGGCTGTAAAAATATAAAGGTTACCAGATTTTGGTAGTTTAAAACATTCTATCATATTAATAGGTTCCTCCCTAACAGTACAGAAGCTCCTTACAAATTTAATGAATAGAAACTGGATTCACATTTCTTCTTGGTTTGGTCTTCCATTCTCTACCTTGGGCTTAGTAAAAATAAGTAGAGTCACACACATGAAGAACACATGAGATAAAGTGTAGGTTAAAATTTCACCATTTTGTTTCTGAAATCAGTTTCTCCTCAACAATGTTTCCAGTCAGGGTACCATCAAAGTATTACCTCCAATTTTGTAGAGACTGAGTCTTTGGTAGAGTACTGCACTGAGAGATGGCCCAATGTTTGCTCTACATGTTGTTTCTGGCATTAGCATCATTTGGACTTTGTTAGTTCCAAAGAGAAATGAATATGGTCTTATCTATTGTACATTAATAATTGCTTTCAAACTAGGAGCTGATTGGACAAGTTCTTTAAGTCTTTTATCAAAATTTAAGACATGTATTGATCTTAGAGGTCTCCCAGAGCATATTAGGATTTTTTTTTTTTTCCTGTGAAAGTTACTAAATTGTACCATTGACTAACATGATATTAAGGAGATTTTCTAAAATCTATCCTGTTTTAAATGATAATTAATGTCAGAAGAAAAAAAAAATTTTTTCATACATAATTTCTGAAGAGCCTTATTCATTAAACATATTGGTTTGTTCTCTGTAGGGTGCACTAAATGTTGACTATAAAAATGTGTAGTACCCTAGAAATTATGCAGCTAATATGATTATTTTATCTAAATACTATGTCTGATTAATATGCCAGGCTAAGAATACCTGTACATCTTATATGGAAATATACTGAAGTTTAAAGTGTTTAAGAGTACATATTTAAAAAGTTTAAGTTAAATGCTTTGCTATATATTGATCTTCTAAGAATATTTATATGAGTACCAAAAGATAATTAGTTCCTTGGTCAATAAACATAAATATTTTAAGTTGAGTAATTTTTCTCTTTTCTCTTCATCTTATTATTTATGTTCCTGACATTAAACACTAGTTTTAATTTTTCACTTCTTACACTAGTATATTGTAAATATTTTTGTTCGAAGATTTGAAGATTATTTATCAACATGCTAGTATTAAACAAACAGAAATCAGTAATCAATTACATAAGCATACTTGGTAAATATTCAGTTTATTGCTAATTGATACAACTATAATAATAATACATTTTTGAAATTTCATATATTAAAAAGTGGTTTGTTTGCCTTTTTAATTTACTTTTTACAACAACCTTATGCAATAGTATTTACTCCATTTGGCTATTTTACAGAGGATGGGAAAGATTAAGCATACCGAATTAGAATGGGGAAATATAATGGATTTTTTTTTTTTTAACTTTTAAAAGGAAAACACATTTGCAAATGTCTTAATATGTAGATATAACACAATTAAATTCTTTTGGTTAAAGTTTCTGAAGCAGGCTCTATAAAGCACACAGTGATTTGCTTGGACTTATAATTATAAAACACTGACCTACATTATACTTTAAAACATCGTGGTGGTTCTGGATCTTTAGGGCCTAAAGTATTCCATGATCTTGAGAGGACCCACCCAGTTCATTTCTCACTGTGATCTGTATTAATCACACTTTCTGTGTAGAACATTTTTATTAAAACCCACTGAACCTCAAGTTGTTGTTGTTAATTGTCATCAAGTTGGTTCCAACTCATAGCAACCCTGTCTAGGATTCCCAAGGAGCAGCTGCTAATGAGATCCAGTATAATGCAATCACCTATGTGATGAGATCTCCTAAAAGCAGCCAATCTATTGAAAGGAATTTTCCTCAGGGGCGTGGCCTGCAACATCTTTTCTCTTCCAAAGATAAAAG
>NW_006408523.1:20424912-20434559 GCF_000296735.1 Chrysochloris asiatica | reverse complement strand
TGATCTCTTGACTGCTGCTTCCATGAGTGTTGATAGTTGATCCAAGAAGAATGAAGTCCTTGACATCTTCAATCTTTTCTCCCTTGATAAGAATGTTGTTTATTGGTCCAGTGGTGAGGATTTTTGTTTTCTTGACATTGAGATATAATCCATACCGAAGGCTGTGCTCTTTAGCTACACATTTATATTCTTTTGCATGTATACTTTTGGCTGGGTACTGAGCCATGTATTTTATATGTATTATCTAATTTATTCCCGAAAACAATTTCATGAAGTAATATTATTTTACCTATTTAATAGTTCAGGAAACCAAGTTTTAATATTAAATAAGTATTCCAGGGGCCAAATTGATATTTAAAGTGAATAAGGTCTGATCCCAAAGTTCATTCTGTAAACCAGCTGTAGTTTTTCTCTAATTGGATATATCTCACTAAAACAAGTTTGTCTCAGTCAAGTCACATACCCAAACTCCAGTCTCTTCAGAACCAAAGTGAAAAATAAGCCAGTTCTTTAGGGAGGAGAAAAAAGGCGTTTGTTACTGGGTCTGCTAAAAATGTCACGCTGTAATTCATTCAGTGGCACACTTTGGAGAATGTTAAAGTCTCATTATATAATTAAAGCATTAAATATACAAGGGAGTATGACAAAAATTAAAGATTGCAGTGTGTGTCTGTGAATATCTTTTAGAATTAGCTTGTATAAATTATCACTTGGAAAGTGTGTGTTGTTTTATTCAGTAAATGTTTACTGAATGCCTAATACATTGAATAAAATAAAATCCTGGCCTTCATGGAGCTCTCCAATTGGAAAAGGTACATGATAAACAAGGAATAGTTAAGTGCTCTGGAGTCAGTTCCAACAAAAAGCAACCCTGCATAGGATTTCAGAGGGACGGCTGGTTGGGTTTGAACTGCTGACCTTGTGGTTAGCAGTTCATTACTTATCCTTCAGTGTCATACCACAACTCCATAATAAGGAATCGGTGGTGGTAGTGGTCTGTGTCATTGAGTTAGTTCCTACTCAAAGCAACCCTGTAGAGGATTTCTGAGGCTGTAATTATAGAAGTAGAAAGCCTCATCATTCTCCTATGAAGTGGCTGGTAGACTCTAACTGCTGGTCTTGAGGTTAGCAGTCCAGCAATGTATAACCCATGACACCTCCAGAGCTCCTTATAATAAGGTATTGTTGTTAAGTGCCATTAAGTCTGTTCTGACTCATAGCGACCCTATGTAGTGTTTTTGAGGAGTGACTAGTGAGTTTGAACTACCAACTTTGTGTTTAGCAATCCAGTACTCATCCTATAGCACCACACCAAAACTCTATAATGAAGAATTGTTAAGTGTCATCCAGCAAATTCTGACTCTGTATAGGGTTTTCAAGGAGCAGCTGATAGGTTTGAAATTCAGATGTTGTGGTTTGTAGTCCAGTGCTTATCCTACAGTGCCACACCAGTTGTCCAATACAGTGTTGTTATTGTTAAGTGCTGTCGAGTTGGTTCCGACTCTAGTAACCATGTACAGGGTTTCCAAGGAGCGGCTTGGTGGGTTTAAACCACTGACCTTGTGGTCCTGTGCTTTATCCTACAGTGCTACAGCAGTATTGTTGTTGGTAAGTGTTGTCGAGTTGATTCCAACCCATAGTGACCCTGTACAGGTTGCAAACTGGCTTGACAGCACTTAAATGACCCGAGGAGCAGCTGGTGAGCTTGAACTGCCAGCCTTGCAGTTCAAGCTGACTTTGCAGTCCAGCACATTAACCAACAATGCCATATCAGGAAGTGATAAATGTTAGGAAGACAGCTGTACAAGGAAAGATCTAGAAAGTATGCACATGACTTCATGTCTAGCTTTATGTGGGGTGGTGAGGGTGGTGCTTCGTGAGAGAAGATTAACTGGAGACTTAAAGAAAGTGATTGAGCAATTGGGTACGGAGGAGGAAAAACGCACTCCAAGCTTGGGGAACAGTTAGCTCATTGACATTTTCTCAGTGATTGCGTGCTTCGTATTTTTGAAGAACATCATGGTAGGCAGTTTGACTGGTTTGTAGTAAGGGTAAGAGGAGTGGAAGGAAAATAATTCATAGAGGAAACAAGTGAGTGCCAGATTTGTGTGGAACCTTTGAAGTCTTGATATTTCTCTTGGATTTAATTCTAAATGAGTTAGCTAGCTTTTGGAGTGTTTAGTCAGGGGAGGACTTAATTAGATCTCCATTGTATATAGACTTGCTTGTTTGGTGTCTTCTGAGTAGACAACGGAGGGCAGAGATGAAATAGACAGAGTTGAGACCTTTATAGTAGTCTCTCGCTCTTTGATACTCAATGTGTGGGCCATGGTTCAGGAAATCAGCATCACCTGGGAGTGCCTTAGAAATGAAGTCTCTTAAGCCCTAAGTAGATCTGCTAGAGCATCCCCTCAAGTCATTTGTATGGACTTGCAAATTTAAGAAGTGCTGGTCTAAGCAATAGACCAGAGTGGCTTGGGATAGTATGCTGTTGTTGTTAAGGGCCATCAAGTTGATTCCAAGTCATAGCAACACTTTATAGGATTTCTAAGGAGTGGCTGATGGGTTTGAATGACCAGGGCTATACAGTACAGGAAAAAGTGCTAAGAAATGGTTGCATTCCGGATATATTTAAGTTTTGATTTGTTGAGGGTTTGTATGTGGATAAGAAGTTCAGAGAATGATGAATGCAGATGTTGTCCACTGTAAAATGGAAAACAGAGCAGCAGGGATTTCTTGAGGGGGTAAGAAATCCAGATTTGAGTTTGCTGTGCCTTTAGATGTCCTAGTTACTCATTGAATATATACATGTCTGCGAGGTAGAGATTAGGACAAGAAATATAAATTTAGAAACCAATGATACAAATGGTTTTACAAAGCCATGGGACTAGATGAAGTCATTGGCAGAATGCATAGCTTGACAAAAGAAGACCAAGGACTGAGGTCTAAAACATTCCAGTAAAGGGCCGCAGGAAGCAGAGAAACAGATATTACAAACAGGACTTGTGAGTAAAGTTCTAGGATGATAATTAGGAGCATGTGTTATCATGGTGTTTCTCGATGAGTACCACGAGCCGGCACCATCATAGAGCCTATGAGCCTGTAATGCAATTGTTAGTTTACTTTTCATTTCCCCCAGTATACTATAAGCTTCTCAAAACAGTGTCAGACACTGCTTGGCATTTGGAAAGTATTTCAGAATAAGTCACTGAATAATGAAGAGCAATCGCATGTTTTATGTTGGTCTATTTTACCTGGCACTTTTAGGATTTTTCGATTTATGCCTCTTTGAAGGCAATCCTGTTGCACGTCAAACTCTGGGTCATTTGTCTTTTTGCACGTGATTACTCACATAAGAAGAGGTATGTGTTGCTTAACATCCACAATACATTCTGTGAAATAGGTTGTTATGTGATTTGGACTTTCTGCCAAAACGCAGTAAAATCTTATGGGAGCCTGCTTCCAGTCGTCCTCATTGCTACTGCTGCTGCTGCTAGAACTGCTGGCAGTGGTGGCTGAAAGGGTATGGGCAGGAGAGAGAACACAGAGAGACCAGCCTATCTCCTTGTTCCATCTGCCTGTGCAGCAGGAGCAAGCCCAGGCGACCCAGGGCTGTGGCTACAACCAGCTGCCTTCATCAAGTCAGTCCTGACTCACAACGATCCTGTATGGGATTTTCAAGGCTTTTCAATCTTTGATGTTGTTGTTAAGTGCTGTCAAGTCGGTTCCAACTTATAGTGACCCTGTGTACAGTTTTTGAAGAGCGGCTGGTGAGTTTGAACCGCTGACTTTGCAGTTCGAATTCCACACCAGGACTCCTTTGAATCTTTGCGAGAGTAGAAAGCTTCATCTATCTTCCGTGGAGCGGCTGGCAGACTTGAACCAAGAACTTTGTGGTTTTCAGTACAGGGCTTATTGATTGTATGGAGCTATCACACTCCCCTTTAAAGCCTTATTGTTAAGTGCTATAGAGCAGGTTCCTGCTTATAGCGATGCTGTATAAAGTTTCCAAGGAGTGGCTGGTGAGTTTGAGCTGCAGAACTTGTGTTTCAAGCCCACCATACAGTACAGAGTTCTTATCCTAAGGTGGCACATCAGGGAAGCTCTTAGGAAAAGATAAACAAAAGCAGAGCTACTTTCTCTTAAGCACAACAACAAAATAAAACAAAAACAATCTTATAAGACTACAGATGTGTATGTAGTTGGATGTTGCCCAAAACATGTAAAATGGCATACCCCTGTCCTAGAGTAACTTGGGTGGAAATGTTTGCTATTTATCTTGAATGCCCATTGCCATTTTCAATGCTTTATTGTTCCTTCTTTGCTGTGTGCTGTAAATACTCACATTTCTCCTTGTACTAGAAGTTTCTTCTCATTTATCTCTGACCAAATCCATATATATCTTTACAAAGGAAAGACTGTTTTATCTAACTAATAGCTTTTAGCCAAAAAGCTGTGTTTCCCATTAGATTACCTAAGAGAAAGAGTGAAACTTCCGATGTTTTGCAAGGATTTGGTTTGGTCAATCAAATTTACTCTATTGTTTAAGGAACCAGACTGAAACTCGGTATATTTATATGTCAAATGCAATGCTTTTATTAAAAGCAAGTTTCCTTTAATCATTAGTTTATTTCTCAATGATTTTAAGTTTCAGGTTCCAGGCCTGAAACATTTGGCCAGGGAACGTTGACTAGGAATATAGATGGATATAGTGATTTGCCAGAGACTTGGTGGCACAGTGGTTAAGTACTCAGCTGCTAATTTATAAGTCAGTGATTCAAACCCACCAACTGCTCCTCTAGAGAATGATGCAGCAGGCAGTCTGCGTCCATAAAGATTGAAACCTTAGGAAACCTTCCGGGGGCAGTTCTTCTCTGTCCTATAGGGGCGCTGTGAGTCACAACTGATTTGACAGCCACAGGTTTTGATACAGATTTGCACCTGAGTGAGCTCTGGTTGCGTAGTGGTTACGAATGGGGCTGTGAATCACAAGGTCAGCAGTTCGAAACTACCAGCTGCTCCGCGGGAGAAAGATGAGTCTTTCTGCTCCCATAAAGATTTGCAGCCTCGGAAACCCTGTACAGGATCACTATGAGTCAGAACTGACTCGACGGCACTTAACAACAAGTCTGGAGGGGACTGTAACTCTCCAATTTTGTTTACTAATATTCAGATGAATTTCACTTAAAAAGCAAGTCACAGTCAAGAGGTACATCTGTTTGGGCAGATTAAACATCGGACAAGCAAACAGTACAAAATTCCGCGATGTGCTCTGTATTTAAAAGCAGAGGTTGGAGTATAGATTAGAATGTAGACATTCAGTTTGTGATAAGCTTTGCCATTTGCCACCGAGGCACCTGATTCTGGGTGGTTCCGTGAATATCAGAGTAGAACTGTACTCCTTAGGGCTTTATAGCACTGATTTGTCAGTAGTAGATCACCAAGCCTTCCTTCTGACGCACCCACCACTAACATTTTGAGTAGTAACTAAGTGTTAGCCATCTGCACAACCCAGGAATACCATTCCAGTTTGTCTAGACACACACACACACACTACACATCTCTGTGTGGTCACTGCAGTATCTACATAGTGTAATGTTAGAGAAAAGGAGGATTTGAGAGGAGGGAGCTTTCAGGGACATATGAGAACTTTCAGGAAGCAAAAGAGATCCCCAAATCAGATTAACCCCCCTCTGTTTTTATGAGGTAAAAATAATTAATGCTAACAGTTCTGTATTGAATTTAAATCAATTCACTGATGAGCTATTTTGTGCACAAATTCATGGTTAGTACAGGAGCTACTGTAAAGATCTAGCACTTTCTGTGATCTAGCACTTGGCCTCAGATTGATTGCAGACAGAGGCACGGTTCAGTCTCTCCAAAAAATAAGTAATTTCATATTTTCATAAATTTCAATTTTTTCCTCCCATTGTTTTCTACGTTTCTTTCTGATTCTTTATTATTTGAATCAACACTTGTGCTTACTCTTCTCAAGGTCAACACCATTTGTCAGGTGGAATGACTATTGTAAGATATGGAAGATGTGAGTTATCATATTAAGTCTATGAGGCATGATATAAGACAAAATATGGTCAACAATATCAACACAATGGCTAAAGAACTTAATGGGGAAGGCGGCTACACTAATATTGCCCAATCAGAAAGGATTTCATGGATGAGGTCACCTTTGTATGGACCTTAAAGGATAGATAATGTTCTGGAGATAAAAAGGAGAAGTAAGAAAAGTTAACATTTAGATGACAGCATAAGATACGCAGAAGAACAGAAAACAGAAAATCAGTGATGAAGGATTTTGGATGTGGGTAGGCAGACAAGGCTGTGGCTCTGAATACTTTATCAAGGTGAAATGTTTTTTAACTCTAAAGACACATGGACTATTTTTGAAAGCTTTTGAGAAGAACATACTGTAATTTTAACTATGCTTTTTAAAAAAATTTAATTTTAATTATGCTTTTAAAAAAGTTTAATTACAACTGCTTAAGGGATGGAGTCTAATGAAAGAATTGGAGGATGGGGAGTCCAGCTGACAAATGGTGATGCCTTGGGGCAAGGCAGAGCTGAAGGTTATATAGAAGAAAAATGAAAAGGGAAGAGGAGGCTGGTAAGAAAAATGTTGGTATGAGCAAATTATGGGACTGGGTAGTGGATGAGTAATGGACAACACAAGGGGAAGATTGGGTTAAAGGACAATCCAAAGGGCAAGTATTTGGGGTCAGTGAGTCCTTAGTGTTGAACACAGGCCTGCAAGATTGATGATGGTCTCCTACGTAGGCATAGAGATGCCATGAGGAAGAATGGATTTGAGAAGAAGAGGGATGAGTTAAATTTTGGACTTGTACCTGAAGAAAGTGTAGGCAAAAATGTCTTGCCACCAGTCATGCATGTAAGTCTGGGCTTTGAAGAGAAATCTGTTGTTAAGTGCTGTCGAATTGCTTCTAACTCATAGCGATCCTGTATAGGGTTTCAGAGGAGCAGTTGGTGGGTTTGAACTGCGTACTTTGTGGTTCGCAGTCCAGTGTTGATCCTACAGCGTCACACCAGGACTCTGTAGAGAAACTAGAGGTAGAGAAAAATGATTTCATTCTTATTTGTTGCAAGCTAATAAATGACAATAATGAAAGAACTAGGATTTCAAACTGGTTAAGTCATGGCCAATGCAGGGAAATCCGAACAGACACACATTTTTAAAATGTGGGTGTACCAGAATGATAACCAGTATGGGAAAATATATGGATCCGAGCCCTGAAGTGGGGGACTGATGTGGAGATTGAATTACTGCCGATATTGTGGAGAGCAACACACTCATCCAAAAAGACGTGGTCATCTGCCGTATTGAACCAGGCACCATTGTTTCCAAGTCTGCTGAGCTATAGGTGTGCTTGCTGTGATGGTATAACTTACTCTTGCTGCCTAAGAGGAGGGTAAGGTTCTAGTAGGGCATCGATCCATATTTTGTCCCATTCCAGTGTGTCATTTCTGTGTACCCACATTTACATTTTACAAATTTGGATCCAATCAGGTTTTGCTTAGTCGGCCTTGGATGAACCAGGAAGAACTGGTTTGAAGCCCTCGGGATAACATCATTCTTTTAGGCAAATTCATACAATTAATCTCCTAGCTCATTAAAAGAAACCTCAGCGACTTTAACTAAGCAATGAATTTTAAAATACAACATACTTCTTTGTCTCCAGCAGAGCAAGAGTTCAAGATAATTTCCTTGAACAAGGCTTGTAGCTAGAACTCTGTGGAAAACAGCTTCAGACTTTGTGTCTATAATAGCAAATTCTTCCATAAATGTAAGCCATGATCCAGTGAAGAAAGCAGTTCCCTTTTAGGCATGACATGTGTTTGATTTCCAAGGGCAAGGTTTCTCATTTGATTGCCAACCTCCCTAATTAGGAGGCCTTGAAGATCATTGCCTCAAGGTTGTTCAAGCTGAAAAAGCATACACAAGCACAAACATATTTTATGTCCAGTAAAAAAAATCACTCTAGTTGACTGAATGTAGTTTGTTATAGAGACTTACCTGGTAGCTCCAGGCAAACACTGCCAACAGCATTGGTATTCAAGACAAAAGACAGCCATCAGTGTAAATTCTTGTCTACTATGCAAGGTGTATCTTTTGATCTTTTCAGAAAGAGCTAGAAAATTGGATGGTATTTGCAAGAGCCTTTCAGCTGAGAAATGTCAATAATGTAATCGTGTTGAGACCAGTACATGGAATTGACTTGTTGGGAGATAGATACAGGTGCAGGGATGAAATGTGTTATCTGATTATTATATAGAACTGAGCTTGTGCATGAGCTCCAGGGTCGCCAGTCCCTGTCAGGAAGCAGCATTAGGAGAATTTGATGAATCCTCTAAGCAGATTTCTGAGTGGCAACTCCAAATCTAAAGTTTTTAGAAAACAGAACGAAATATGAAAGTACATTTCCTTCTGCTCTTTGCATTTGTAGTGTATAACCTAGTTTCTGCCTCTTGGTGGATAATGTGGTGACTGTAAAATCCAGACAGGTCATTCCATTCCTCTGGAACAGAGTGAATCACTGGCAGTCTGTACTGGATTTCTGCAAGCTGAGCCAGTAGGAGTTTTAAGTTGTTCTTGGGTGACTCACATATGCTGTAGGTTTTATCTGCCTAGTTGAAAAGGTATATGCAAAATGAACAGCATTGGTGAATAAACTTGTTTAATTTTGTAATTGGTGAAATGGACCTTTTGGTTTTTATTTTTTTCCTCCAGTCAGTTATTTCCAACTATAATGGAATTTGCTTCCTATTCAATCTGCTATTGAGTGATAAGTGAATAGAAAGGAGATGGGGGGTGGGGGGAAGTCCATTGGCACTTACCATCATTAAAATGTTCAAAGCTTGACTCCATCTCTATGGACAGATGCCATGTTTCGACACCATAATATTTTCTGGGGAAATGGATTATTTTATCTTAAAAATGTAACAAGTTGTATAATTGAATCACATAGATCGTCTGGTTACACTAGAATTTGGATTTATATATGTTGATGTTATCCAACCCTGTGTATATCTTAGAGTTAGGAAGTGACTGGTTGGTAGTGACCTAGGAGTTGCTCCCTCACAGAATATTCTTATTCTGAAAAAGGTGTCTGGGATTGCAATCCTTCCACTAATAGTTAATATTTGTTGAGTATTTACAAAATGCCACAGACTGTTGTCAAGGCTTCTCACTGATACATAAAATACTTGAGTGTGCAAACTGTAGCTGGCTTAAAATATTATAACGAAGAACATCACACTTACAGACAGTACCCACATGACCTGGCTTCAATGGCTGGATGATCAGAACTTGACTAGAAGAAGAAAGAAGAGGAAATAAAAAAGAGTAATCTGGTACAATGTAATGAACTTGACCTATACTTGTGGATGTAGTAGCTCAAAAGAGGGAACAAACCTTTGCAGCGAAGATCATTCCCAACTCCTCAGTACACAGGGTTGACAGGGATGGGCAACTTTGACATTGGCTACCAAAAATGGGGGAGAGGGGCTACAAAGGCAAGAAGTAACTGGCTTACAAGCTTTTTTTTTTTAATGTTTTATTGTGAATTATATGATAATTTACATGGGAGAACTTTAGTTTTACATTCATTCCATCG
>NW_006408523.1:20404547-20406076 GCF_000296735.1 Chrysochloris asiatica | reverse complement strand
TCACCAAAGCCATATTTTCCAAGTACTGATCCTTCCTCTTTGCTCACAACTTTTGCATTCCTGTCGCTACTAATGATCAATACGTCTTGATTGCATGTTTGATCAAATCAGATTGAAGAAGTTGGTAGAATTCTTCTATTTCATCCTCACTGACTTTAGTGGTTGGTGTGTAAATTTGAATAATAGTGGTTTTAACTGGTCTTCATTTTAGGTGTGTGGATATTATCCTATCACAGACAGCATTGTTCCACATGATTTGTCTTTATATGTTCCAATTATGTAGTCAGCCAATATTAAGTCACTGAGATGTAATACTTTCTGGTGTTCATAAGTTTGAAAAGTCTAAGTAATGAATACCTTTTTTTTTTTTCTTTGTTCCAGGATACTCTGATAATTTCAAAGAAAATAATTCCATATAGTCTGTACCCTCAGGAAGCTTTTCATTATTTATACTTTTCAGTTTTAAAATCTCATTATCTACCCTCCTGGGTTAATGTACCAGACTGCAAAACCATTTGAACTGCAAGGTTGGCAGTTCAAGCTCAACAGCTGCTACTCAGAAATCCTATACAGGGTCGCTATGGGTTGGAACCAACTCAACGGCACTTAACAACAACAACAACCCCCAGTATGTGTATATAGTGCTGTAATTTTTCCTTGCAACACTGCTTTAAATGGGTGTCGCATATTTTGACATACTGTATTTCACATTTACATGAATGTATTTTTCATTAACCTTGATACTTGCTCTTTGAGTCATAAATGATCTGAAAGTAGTCTGTTCAGTTAGCCTCCCAAGTGTTTGTAGATTTCCTATAGTCTTTCTATTATTAATTTCAAGTTTGAGGCCAACATGATCAGAGACTACACTTGGTATTAAATTTTAATTAATTTAAATTTAATGAGTTTTGTTTTATGGCCCAATGTATGACCTCTCTTGGTATTTGTGCTGTGGTCACTAGGGAGGATTATATAGTCTTCTTTAGCTGGCTGAAGTGCTCTATAAATATTAATGAGATCAGTTTGATTATGTGGTTGACTTTTTCAATATCCATTCTGATTTCTGTGTGCAATTTTTCTATCAATTATGAGGAGAAGGATATTAAAGTTTTTCGCTACATTTAGGGATTTGTATATTTTTCCTTTCTATTCTATTTGATTTTATTTCACATGTTTTACAGTTCTGTCTTTTGCTGTATACACATTTCGTATTGTTATGTTTTCTTCGTGAAATTACTCTTTTATCATTGTATAATGATTCTTTGTGACACTGATAAATTTACTTTTTTTTTTTTTATAAACGTCATGTGATGTGATAGTAATATGCCACTACTGCTTTTTGTTTTTTGTTTTTGTTAAGTGCCATCGAGTCATTTTTTACTCATAACAACCCTTAATATGGTTTCTGAGGATTGGTTGATGGATTTAAACTGCCAACTTTGTATTTGCCAGTTCGGTGTTTATCCTACAGTGCCAAGCCAGGACAATATATGTGATTGTTGTTGCTGTTACATGCTGTTGAGTCGGTT
>NW_006408523.1:20396365-20403784 GCF_000296735.1 Chrysochloris asiatica | reverse complement strand
CCTACACCTATGGATGCAGTAGCTCAAAAGAGGGAACAAATCTTTACAGCGAGAATCATTCCCACCCCCTCCATACACAAAGTAGACAGGGATGGGCAACTTGGACATTGGCTACCCCAAATGGTGGGCGGGGAGGGGCGGGTGCTACAAAAGCAAGAAGTGACTGGCTTACAAGCTTTCTAGAGGGAACCTAGATCCGGAGCGTGTGGAGGAAGCTAGAATCTCCACTGAGTAGTATCCAATCTGTCTAGGTGAGGCTGATAAAAGGAAATGCAGATAGGTCTCTTGTGATGCAATAGTGAATAATTGTTATCAAGACTGATTGTGAGGGTTGGAAATGTAAAGGTTGATGTTTTGTAGCAAAGAGGGGAGTGATTAACTTTGCAATCTAGAAGCGGATGTCCCTGCGATCATCAAGGGAGAAGAGCGGAGAGTGGTACCTTACCCAGAGAAGCAGTGATGCCTGAGATGGAGGAAGAGACGATTGGAGCAGCTGGGGACTTTAGACACAGAGAGGGAGTGGGGCTGTGTGCTGATGACCGAGGGGCAGGCTTGTAGGGTATACACTTGGTTGGTTGATGATGCAGGGAGGGAATTGTAACCATGGCAATGAAACGATATGCGATAGGATGAATGTAAAACTAATGTTCTCCCATGTAAACTATCACATAATTCACAATAAAGCATTAAAAAAAAAAAAGGTCTTGTGCAGCAGATTTGCCTAATTCAATGCATTGTTTGATTTCTTGACTGCTGCTTCCATGAATGTTGACAGTCGACCCAAGAAGAATGAAGTCCTTGACAACTTCAATCTTTTCTCCATTGATCAGAATGTTGTTTATTGGTCCACTGGTGAGGATTTTTGTTTTCTTTGCATTGAAATGTAATCCATACCGAAGGCTGTGTGCTCTTTGATCTTCATCAGTAAATAGTAAGTCCTCTTTACTTTCAGCAAGCAAGGTTGTATTATCTGTATATCACAGACTGTTAATGAGTCTTCCTCCAATCCTGAGGCAATGTTTTTCTTCATATAACCCAGCTTCTTGGATTATTTGCTCAGCATACAGGTCGAATAAGTGTCGTGAAAGAATACAACCTTGGCGCACACCTTTCTTAATTTTAAACCATACAGTGTTCCCATGCTCTGTTCTAACAACGGCCTCTTGGTCCAGGTGCAGATTCCTCAGGAGCACAAATAAGTGTTCTGGAATACTCATATTTCGCAATGTTGTTCATAACTTGTCATGATTCACAGAATCAAAAGCCTTTGTGTAGTCACTAAATCACAGGTAAACATGTTTCTGATATTCTGTGCTTTCAGCCAAGATGCATCGGACATGAGCAATGGTATCCCTCGTTCCACGGTCACTTCTGAATCTGTCTTGAATCTCTGGAAGTTCTCTGTCAATGTATGCTTGCAGCTGTTTCTGTATTACATTTAGTAAAACTTTACTCACATGGGATATCAAAGAGATTGTCCGATGATTTCTGCATTTCATTGGGTCACCTCTCTTTGGAATGGGCACAAATGCGGATCTCTTCCAATCAGGTGGCCAGATATTTGTCTTCCAAATTTCTTGGCAGAGGTGAGTGAGTGCCTCCTGTGCCACCTCACTTTCTTGAAAGATTTCAATTTTTTTCCCGTCAATTCCTGGGGCCCCTTGTGGCCTACACTTATGGGACCTATAGTGACCCTATATAGGGTTTCCAAGGAGCAACTGGTTAACTTCAACTACTGACCTTGCATTTCAAACTACCTTGCAGTCCAGCACATTAACCCACAGTGCCACACCCTGACTCCTGAGTGGAAACTACAGCACCCCGTGTGGCCTGCACTTCCATCATGGTGAGAGTGTTTGGTTTTTTACCACTGGGTAATAAATTAAGTCCTTACTCTTCACTAGACCTCCTCTGACACTATCCTCATGTGGAGAAGTGTGTACCTCATCAATAAAAGTGCGGTTTGAAAGACAGGCACCTCGTGCGGTCTTCATTATGAATGCTTAAGATGCATCAATTAGAAGACATACATAGATAGGCCAAGTGGATTAAAAAACATGACTCAACTATATGCCATCTATGAGAAGACTTCCTCAAATTTGAACAGGCTTCAAAAATTTTTTGAAAAACTTCCATTGTCTTTTGATTCCATTTCCCTACAAAGTTTTGAAGTCCCAAGTATAATGAGATTGTTGTTGTTCTTGTTAAATGCCATCAAGTTAGATGCTACTCATATTGCTTCTGTATAAGGAGCTCTGGTAGCATAGTGGTTACGAATCGGGCTGCTAACCTCAAGGTCGGCAGTTCAAAACGACCAGCTGTTCCATGGAGAAAGATGAGGCTTTCTGCTCCGTAAAGATTTACAGCCTCGGAAACCCTGTGCAGGGTCGCTATGAGTCGGAACTGAATCCATGGAACTTAACAGCAACAACAAGGGTTTACAAGGGGTGATTGGTGGGTTTGAACAGCTCACCTTGTGCTTATTCCACAGTGCCACACCAGGACTCCATATAATCAGATAGGTAGGTAAAAAGTAAAAGAATGGAAAATTACATATTTTCCAAAAAAGAATCCAAAGGAATCAAGAGTGACTATATTTAATGATCAATCCATCAAAAAACATATCAATCCGAAATCTATAGCCATCAATGAATGGGCCTCTTTTCAACCTTTCATTTGGGATTCAAACAAATTATGGTTTACATATCTGATCCCGGAATAAAAATGGAGTTTTGTGATCATGTCTTATCATTTTGTTGTAATATTATTGGTAGGTGCAGCTTGTAAGGTTATTAATAAATTAAAAAAAATATTTGATGCTAATTATGTTTGGATCTCTTAGCTGGAGCATAATTAGAAATCCAATAGTATTCTGAATTTGTTCACATTTGCTATTATTTTAATGACATTTGAAGCAACAGTTTAAACATTTTTGTCACTTGAGAAAACTGACAGTATTTTACAAGAAAGAATGGAAATACCAGAGCTATAAAAAGAAAAATTCAAAAGCTTCAATCAACCTTTTTGTTAATATTCGTAGCTTTAAAATTATCATCATTAAATCCGTATCTATCAAGACAGTGTATTTCAAACAATCAGTTTTCTCCATGGCCTGCTATAACCAAGCTAACTGACAAGCGATTATGCAGATTGTGTCATTATTATATTTTTAAAAATTCCAATAGACATCCCCCCTGTTCCAAAGCAGCAAGGAACTACTTTTCAAATTCACTGAAATGACACACATTATTCTGTCTTTCTCTGGCAGCCCTTCAATTCTGCCTAGAGCTTTATGGGTAGTTGCCTTTAAATTGTGGAAGGGGTACAATGTTGCATTCATTATTCTAGACAGTTGTCATCATACTAAAATGAAAACTCTTTATAAAGTTTTAATTAAAATTCCAAAATTGGCATGTCCTATGAGTTTCCAGATAAAGATTTTTGGGCTATCTGTAAATGTTAAAAATTTGTGCCGACAAAGAGGGTCCCTAATATACAGTTTTGAACAGAGTGTTTTGTCACTATCTTTTGTGTATGTCAAATATAAAGCAAATACCACTAGCTGAACTTTTCCCATTTATTCCTAGAGTAACACAAAATTATCAGACAGCCGCATAGGTTGAACTCATACTAGCCAATTAGAAATAATCATTAAAATTGATATAACCTCTCAGCAAGGAAAAACTGTCAGAATTTTCACTTAAAAGTACAGAGGATCAAACTTTAATAAGGGAATTGACTGTTCAGTAATCAGATTTTTGAATGTAGTGGAGTTCTAGCGTCAGCTAATTCAGAGGCTCCATGACATCTTCACAAACTTAAGTTTTATTTAAATTGTGATTCTCTTACTGAGGAAAGAAGGTGGTGAGCATCCATATAGCCTACCAAACATTTTCCAAGAACTATGTTAAATTTGGTGAGTTACTTTGTGGCAAATCTTTAATTCATGGATGAAGGATATTCTTGGTTGTTGTTATCTAATGTTCCTTACAAGTAGTTATCTGTAGGTTGTAATTCCTTTAGAAAAAAAAATCAGAATTGCTCAGTGTTTCACTTTGTGTAGACTACATGTTACACATTAAGATTGCTGTTGTTGTTAAGTGCCCCGGAGTAAGTTCCAACTCACAGTGACCCTGTATTGGGTTTCTAAGTGTCAGCTGGTGTTGAACCATTGACCTTCCACTTTGAAATCCCAGTGCTTATTCTACAGCACCACACCAGGACTCCTATACATTTGATAGACTTTCAAAATTCTGTTTCCAGATGTTCATTTAGAACAAAAGCATTTATTTTTCCTTATGTTGATGAATTTAGAGAGGAGTCACAATGAATCATCCTATTGGTAAACTGAAAACAGAGTTTGTGAAAATAAGTAATCTGGGAGAAAAATAGTAGATAACAAATTGTCTCTTTTGTAATGTTGTTAAAAAAGAGTCTGCAACCATATAAATGATGGTCATAACAGATGTTCAGATTTTCCAATTGAGAATGAAATTTAATAGAATTTTCAGCATTTCTATAACTTCACCCACAGATGCCAGGACACAGGGTCGCAGCTACTGTGTGGAATGATTAGGAATATACTTTCCTTGAGGAAGAGGGTAGGGCGGAATGATATGGTCTTTAACTGAACATCTTTAACAAGAGTCTGCCCAGGAGTTACCAGACTGCTTACATTAGCCTTAATTCCATAGATTTCCTCATACAAATCTGGTTAGCTTAGATTTTAGGGAAACCGCTACTATTGCAATAATTAGAAATAGTATTGATTCTTGTTACAAGAAAATTTAACTTGGGTGATCTGTTGTTGTTGTTGTTGTTGTTGTTCGGTGCCATCGTGTTGGTACCAACTTGTAATGACCCTTTGCACAACAGAACATAACACCCCCGGTCTTGTGCCAACCTCACAATTGTTGCTAAGCCTGAACCCATTGATGCTGCCACTGTGCCACTCCATCTAGTGGGGGGGTGGTGGTGGTGGTGTTTTCCTCTTTTTTTTTCCTGACCCTCCATTTTACAAAACATGCTATGCTTCTTCAGTGACTGGTCCCTTCTGACAGTATGTCTAAAGTATGAGAGACGAAGTCTAGTTATACTGGCTTCCAAGGAACACTACAGCTGTACATTCGCCAACTCAGATCTGTTTGTTCTTCTAGCAGCCCATGGTACTTTCAATATTCTCCTCTAACACCAGACGTCAAATGCATCAGTTCTTCTATAGTTTTCCTTATTAAGTGTCCAACTTTTGCATGCATGTGAGATTATTGAAAATACCATGACTTGGGTCAGGCTCACCTTAATCTTCAAATTGACATCTTTGCTCTTCAACACTTTAAAGAGGTCTTGTGCAGCAGATTTGCCCAATACAATACAGTGTTTGAATTCTTGACTACTGCTTCCATGAGTATTGATGGTTGATCTGGACAAAATGAAGTAATTGACAACGTCAATCTTTTCTCCATGTATATGGAAGTTATTTATTAGTAGAGTGGTTAGAGTTTATGTTTTCTTTGCATTGAGATGCAATCCATACCGAAGGCTGTGGTCTTTGATCTTCATTATTACAACCACAATTAGACACTTATTTGTACATAGACTTTACACTCAAATAGAAATAACTCAATATATAAAGGAAGGTTTGTAAGATCTGGTAGGCTGTTCAGATGCCTTTGTTTTTTGAAGGTGATGATTCATCTATTATGGGTCCACTTGGTGTAAGGCATTTACACCAGTTGCTCTGTGTTTGTAAGGTTCATTCATGTTTATGCTTTTTAAATTATTGGAGTGCCAGTGGGAAAAGGATTCCTGGAGTGACATTGCCAGATAAGAACTGGACTGCTAACTGAAAGGTCATTGGTTCAAACCCAACAGCCACTCCTTGGAGACCCTGTACAGGTTTGCTCTGAGTCGGAATTGACTTGGAGGCACTTAACAACAACACATGTGAAAGGTTCATGCAACAGGTTCTCAACTGGATCTGCTTGCTTAATGCCATGTAACCAACTGTGGCTTCTAGAAGATGTGGGTTCTTGTTCTCTTTGTCTAAACTCACTGTCTAAGCCATTTAACCATTCTGACCTTCACTTGAGAAAGTTGGTGGTGGTGTGGTGTAGATCGTTGGACTGCTCACCAAAAGGTTAACATTTCAAACCCACCAGTAACAGTGCAGGAGAAGGATGAAGCTGTCTGCTCCTGTAATAATGTACAGCTTCAGAAACCCTGTGAAATAGTTCTACTATTTTTCTATTTGAGTTGGAATTAATTTGATGACAGGGCATTTTTGGAGCCTCCTTTGATACTCAGTTACCAAGTAAACATTATGTAGTAGATATGATTTTCAATCATTTTCAATGCAGATTAGTGTGAATTCTCTGGCTGTAGTAACCATAGACCCAAATGAAGTGCCAAACCACACGTGATACCATTGAGTGGATGCTAACTCAGAGTCACACCATGTTTTGCAGAGTTTAATTGCTCCAAGGGCCTTCGTGGTTATAATTTTTATGGAAGCAGATAACACAGGCTTTTTTTCTTTGATGCTACTGGGTAGATTTGAACCAATAACTTTTAGGCTACTATTGTTGTTGAGTGCCATCAAATTGGTTCCAAATCATAGTGACGCTGTATAGGGTTTCCAAGGAGCAGCTGGTGTGTTTGAACCTCTGACCTTGCAGTTGCAGATAAGCTGTCTAGTGCTTATCCTATGATACCACACCAGGACTTTAATTTCAGTAAAAACCCTTTATGTCACCCCGAGCTTAAATGTAAGCATCTAATTTTTTATTCTGTCTCTTCTTATCCCACCTTCACTCCTTTCTTTTCTCCATTTATTTATTTATTTAAAAAAACATTTTTTATTGTTCATTGAGTGATAGTTTACATAGGAGATCATCAGTTTTATACTCATCCTATTGTATTTCATTTCATTGCAATGATTACAATCTCCTACATGCATCGTCATTCAACAGTCTTTACTTCTGTTCCCTTAAACGCACAGGAACATATATTCATTTAAACAGCCAAAGGGCACACCCTGCAAGCCTGCCCCCTGGCTGCCAGCACATGGCCCTTCTCCCTCCATGAGTCTACAGTCCCCAGCTGCTCTGTCTCTCCATGTCATTATCTCTGCCTCCATCTCTGGTATCACCGCTTCTCTGAATAGGGTCCCACACTCCACTCTGGCTCTTCTCTCTTGATGGTCCCAGGGACCTCCGATCCTGGACTGCAAGATCTATCACTCTCCTCCTTTTTGCTACAAAACATCTACCTTTACAGTGCAACAATCACAATCAGTCGTGATAACATTTACTCACTATTGAACCACAAGAGTCTTATCCCCATCTCCTTTTACCAGCCCCGTCTAGAAAAGGATGAAAAGCACTCAATGGAGATACTGTCTTTCCCTGCACCCTCTGAAAC
>NW_006408523.1:20387660-20394405 GCF_000296735.1 Chrysochloris asiatica | reverse complement strand
GTCCTTGTCCATGGGCTCAGGAGTCCCTAGGTCTCACCAAACTCCAGGTTGAAAGGAGTCTGTTGAATGTGCTTGGTTGGACTCAGCATACATCTTCAATGCTGCTTTTCCTGCACTTCCTTCCACTCATCAGTAATCCAATGTGGTCACCAGCAAGATTACATGCCTGCTCATGCATTCCCTTTGAGTTTCAGTCTTGGAATGGGGTTTGCCCTAAAGGGACTTGATTGCTTGCCTTGATGGCTTCCCTTGGACAACTTTCTAGTTCTTGTCACTTCTTTCTTTGTCTTTTAATTTACCTTTTCTTTTAACAAGTGGTATTTTCTATATGATTATGGAGTCTATAAAAAGATATTCACTTTGGTTGTAGCCTTAGAAAAGCAGATGCTTATTACTAGTAAGGAAAGGGTAAACTCTGTCTGTCATCCTTTATCAGAGAAGTAGAATGCATGCACAGAAGAAATCATTCTTGAAGGACATCCTAACTATGACTTGTACTCATATGTAATTCTGTTGTGACCAGACAGATGGGTGACTATAAACAAAATATCTTTCTCTTCCCTTCTGAAACATATGCAGGGTCGTCCTTCCTACAGAACAGTCATGGAGATGCACGCAATTAGCTACAGAATGTTAGCCACCCTGCTGGATGCAAGTCAAAATTTCTCTCTGTGGCATATAATAGTACAAAAGTGACATTAAACCTATCAAACAATGGTCTTCATGCAGCATGGCATCACACAGACCCAGCTGTTTGTGTTAGTGATTTTGTTTTTCACCAGAGGAGATTTTGGGGGGAATGTAATGAATGGACAGGCTTATGCTAACTTTTAATGAACCCCAAGTTAATGCTTTGGTCTTTTTCTGTCCATTTAAATGCAAAGGAGCACATTTCACATCTTAATGAAATAAACACACTAGTACACCACCTCCTTTCTTCATTTTAAGGTTCTGGTTGCAGAATTAATAGCTCTCTACTAGGGAATTTTGTCATTGCTGCTAAATTCTAAACAGGGACCTAAATCAGTCAGATTTATATCAGCATAATTTTTTATTTTAATTATTCCTGAAATTAAAAAAAAAAAAAGGAAAAGAAAGAACCAAAATGAATAATCCAAACTTAATGGGGGGAAAAAAGCCAGAATGACCTGTATGTGCATATCTGTCATATACATGAGTCCTTCAGGTTCCTTACATTAGCTTGTCCTCCGTGACGGTAAACTCTGTGAAACAAACAAGAAAAGGTCACAATAATAAAATGGATGTTAAAATCATGCCTGTCAGAAAACCACTTCACAAATTAGGAAAAATTTTCGCAAAATTATCTTAATGGCATAGTTAGTTCCTGATTTATTATTTTTATCTTTGTTTGGTTAAATTTGAGTCCACTTTGATTATTTATAATTACATAAAGTATTATTAAGTGTACCTTTTTGCTATTATTGCATAAACTTTTCTCTTTCAATATAACCCAAACTCATTCTGTCAAATCAATTTCAAACCATAGCAACGCTACAGGACAAAGTAGAACTGTGCCGCAGGGTCCCCAAGGCTGTACTCTGTATGGAAGCAGACTCCCACATAGTTTTCTTCTGGAGCAGCTGGTGGGTTTGAACCACTGACCTTTCAGTTAGCAACTGAGAGCTGAACCACTGGGCACCCAGGCTTCTTTCTTTTAATATAATATAGTAATAACAGGGGGAAAAAAAGAAAAATGGAAAATTCTATTTTGCTGGTATCCAATCATCAAGCTGTTGAGTTACTCATTGTCTCTAGTATTTCAAACCCTGTAGCACTGTAGGACTGTTAACCACAAGGTCGGAGGTTCAAACCCACCAGCCATGTCTCAAAAACCCTACACAGGGTCATTATGACTCAAAACCTACTCATTGATACTCGGCAACAACAACAAAAAAAACACAGGTTTCAGTATGCACCATTCCTGCCCTCGAGGCATTTATATATTCAAGGGAGCAAGTATAGTAGTTCATATCTACTTAATCGTAGAATCACTGGAAGATCTTTCAGAAAATAATTCCAAGTGGTTGCCATAGGGAGTTCTGATTCAGTGGGTCCAAGCATGAACTCTGAAATCAATCTTCTTTAAAATTTCCCTATTGATTTTCAGAAACACTGAGAATTGAAAATCTCTGAAGTAAATAGAAAACTTGGAGCTAGAAAAGACTTTTGATAGGGAGCATCTATTCTAACATCTTTCTTGCAATGAAAGCCTAGAGATCACAGAGATGGTAGCAGAACCCTAAGAGTATACTTTCAAATTGTTATCAAGTCAGTTTTGATTCCTGGAAATGTACTCTGAAAATAGAATAAAATATTGCTTAGTCATACACTATCTTCCTGATTTTTGATATGTTTGAGTCTATTGTTCATGCTATTTTTAAAGTTTTTATTGTAAATTGAGTAATAGTTTACATGGGAGAACATCGGTTTCACACCGTCGCTTCATTGCAATGATTACAATCCGTGCATCATCATTCAACAGTATTTGCTACTATTTATTGATGCTATTTTATTATTCCATCTTATTGAAGGCTTTCCTCATTTTTGTTTGCCTTTGCTAAACATGTTAGATGTCCTTCTCTAGTGATTGATATTTTCTGATATTGTTGTCTGTAGCAACCAATTTGAAAACTATACTCTGACATCCTAAGGAAGAACTTTCCTCCTGTTCAAACACAGTTCTGCATTTCATGACACAGCTGGTGTGTAGCAAAGTTATTAATGACTTTTATCTCGTCAGATGCCTGTCCAGGGTGTACTCTGTCCAAGTGAATCTTTTCTTGGGCTTGCAGATGTGACTGATCCCTGACATCAATGAATAACTACCAGCAATACTGCTATGTAGCATTAAGTCATGGAGAAGAAGGGCAAAAGGAAGCTAAGAGGTGGCTTAGCTTAAATACTACCAATATGGTCTTTGCTGATAGTTATTAAGTTGAACCTGCCCTCTTGAGAGCTAAAACTTGGCAATCTGCTCCCATAAGATTGCCTTGGAAACTCTGGGCAGCTCTACACTGTCCTTTGGGTTGCACATAATAGCAAAACCCTTAATAATTATGCTTCTAAAATTCTCACCTTTATTTTAGAAGCAAGTTAGATAAAAAATAGGCAAAGAAATAAATAATGAATTAAAAATATTAAGTTGTTATTATTAGTTTTCCTCCCAGTTTTATCAATCATGTAAAGATATGATAATACCAAAGCAAACCTGTTGAGTCGATTTTGATTCATAATGACCTTCTCTAGGATTTCCAAGAATGTAAGTCTTTACAGGGGAGCAGCTACTTCATCTTTCTCTCAAGGGGCAATTGGTGGGTTTGAACTGCCAACCCTGCTAGTAGCATTGTTGTTGTTGTTGTTAGGTGCCATCAAGTCGGCACCGACTCATAGTGACCTTATGCACAGCAGAACGAAACAATGTCCGATCCTGGGCCAACCTCACTACTGTTGCCACGCTTGAGTCCATCGATGCTGCCACCTGGCCAATCCATCATGTTGGGGGTCTTCCTCTTTTCCTCTGACCCTCCATCTTACCAAACATGATATCCTTCTCTAGCGACTGTTCCCTCCTGACAGTATGTTCAAAGTATGAGAGACGAAGTTTGATCATCTTGGCTTCTAAGGAGCACTCTGGCTGTACTTCTTCCAAAATAGAACTATTGGTTCTTTTGGCAGCCCATGGCATTTTTAATATTCTCCTCCAACCACAGTTCAAAGTAGCATAGTATTTATCTTTTATTCATTGATGTATTAAGTTTAAAATGAAGTTAAATTTAGTTCTAATTTCAATTTTCCCCGAACTAGAAATATGCTTTTATCCAAGGTAACCTTGTGACTTAAGACATGTAGCATGTTTATGATACTTTTGATCTTTGATTATCTAATTATCTTGTTTTTGAGGAATGCAGTGGAATCCAATCAGTGACAATTTACTTATTGATAAGTAATCAGTTCTTCTATCAGTCTTTAATTGTTCCTTGCCTCTTCTTACTTTGAAAACCATGTATCCTGGCCTTTGCAAATTAAAAATCACTCCATTCTAATATTGAACGAGGCTTAATTCATTATTCATAAATTATTATTTTCATGATTATTCTTCTGACTCCAATGTAAATGACACTAAAAATCTAGACTCTATTTTTGGAAAGCAAAAGAGCAAACCAAACAATGGCATGAAGCAAGGGGAACCCAATGCTGCCTTTGTGTGCAGTTATGTAATAACAAGCTTAGAGTGGGAGGAGAGATTATCCCAGTAACACTGGGCACTGCTGAATGAACTTTTGTCTTCCAATCTGCAGATGGAGAATTTTGGTTTACCTTAACGTACATTTAGAGTCTGTGATGTGGTTAAGCACTATTCCGTGGTTGTCTGAGTGTGTCTGGAATTTCCTGTGCAACGTCTCGTAACCTCCCCTAACTGACACTTCCAAGAGGAGAGGAGAATGTGGGTCATCATAAATTGACCAGTGCCCCCTTGCCACTGTTTTACAACCAAGAGAAGAAGGACTCCATTTTACTCCCTTTGCTCAGTGGACATCCTCATTGTAGAACCTGTTGGATCTGACCTTGGACAGTGGTTCCCAAAACAATTCTATTTCCTGCTCATGGTTCCCTTACATAACAGCTTCCTTCGTCAGGCCTGTTAATTTAAAACTTCCTTGCAATTGGTGGATAAAGTAGACTAAGATGGGATTAAAAGATTAGAAATGAGTTTTCTCCCTATTTGTAAACTGGTTAAATCAAAAGGAAATAGAACACACAGACTCAGGGATCCTTTTTCTGTTCATTTTGTACAGCAAAAACTAGGATTAAAACAAAAAATCTAATATATTTTTTTTTGTTTGTTTAAACACTACAAAGACATAATAAGAAGTGGGCTACTTCAGAGCATATCTCCTTGCAAACTAGATTATTTGCAGAATAGATTGTATACATTTGGCATATTTTATATTTGTGTATGTGAGGTATGGAGAGGAAGATGTACAGGATAGAGATCCTTCACTATTTTTCCCTGGTGTGGCTCTGTAGGATAAGCACTGGGCCGTTCACTGCAAAATCAGTGGTTCAAATTCACTAGGCACTCCCCAGAAACCTCATACAGAGTTGCTATGAGTTGCAGCTGTGACAATGGCACTTAAGAAGAAAAACAACAAATTTTATGTTGTTATTTTTTAGAATACACACAGCAAGGCATAACGGATTCAAGAGTGCCTACATGTGCACTTTAGTGACGTTGATTCCATTCTTTGAACTGTGCAACACTTCTCACCTCCTTTCCTGATTGTTCCCCCTTTATTAACAGAAACTCACTGCCTTCTAAGGTTCTCTTTTAATCTTTCAAGTTATTATTGTCAAGGTGATCTTATATTAATGGTTCTTAGAAGAGTATACTGCTCAAGGTAGAACTTTACAAGTGAAGCTAAACCATTGTTAAATTTTAGGATGACTTCAGGGGATATTTTTGGTTGAATGTTTACATTTTATCTAAGGATAATGGTTTCAGGGGCTCACCCAGTCTTCATGACTTGGAGAAGTCTGGGGGCCCATGAGAATTTGAAATTGAGGCCTTCATTTTTCCTTTTTGATCAGGTGTTTTTCTTTGGAATCTTTGACCCAAATGTTCAGTTTAGGTAGACAGGCACCATTCAATTCTTGGTCTCATAGCAAAGCAGGCCGTTGTTCAAGGAAGCAGTGAACACATTCCGTATCTTTCCTTCAGTCCTAATGTTCCTTCTTCCTCTTGGTTTAGGGTGAATAGAGAGCAATTGTGATTTTCCTGACTGCTTGCAATCCTTTAAGATCGCAGGCACTACATAGTGAGCCAGGAAGTAGATAGGGAGCACTCAACATGTTATTAGGCCAATTAATTGGAATGCTCTATAGGACCATACCATAATGTAAACCTCCAAACCAAAAGAAATTAATGTTAAAAACATGCTCAGGGTTGGGTTTGCCAGGATTACACTGAAACAAATTAGGGAGTGCATAATTAACATTAAACAGGGTAATTCTGCCCCAAAGCTGCTCTGATCTGTGAAAGAGTTATCTCAGTAACTGAACTCCCATGAAGCCCTTAGCTTTCCATGGATTGCACCGGAAGCAGTACTCTGCTGTTCCATTGGGATCTAACAGTGGTGTAGACAAGCATGAAAGTATTTGTCATCTTCCTCAATGTTGGTTACAACATGTCTAAGTGCAGACCAACCTCAGTATGTTGGTTGGTATTCTATGGCCTGTAACACTCAGTAAAAGCCTCTCTTCTACAGCATTTTTCTATTTTAATCATCCTTTTTGTCTTCTCCCTGTATTGTTGTTTATGCTTGGATTTGTCATGGTGACACTGTCAATAATGTGGAGGGTGGCAAAATATTGTAAAAAATGTGATGGAAAAATATTGCTCTGTGATCATTTCAAAACCCGTCAAGGCCATTGCTTTTGACCTAATTTTGACTCCTAATAACCTTACCTAAGGAGCTCTGGTAGCGTAGCGGTTATGAATCAAGCTGCGAACTGCAAGGTCAGCAGTTCAAAACTACCAGCTGTTCTGCGGGAGAAAGATGAGGCATTCTGCTCCCGTAAAGATTTACAGCCTCGGAAACCCTGTACAGGGTCGCTATGGGTCGGAACCGACTCAAAGGCACTTAGCAACAACAACAATAACCTTACCTAGAGCTGCCAAAAGAACCAACATATCTGTGTTGGAAGAAGTGCAGCCAGAGTGCTC
>NW_006408523.1:20380166-20381515 GCF_000296735.1 Chrysochloris asiatica | reverse complement strand
GAGGGAACAGTTACTGGAGAAGGATGTCATGCTGGGTAAGGTAGAGGGTCAGAGAAAAAGAGGAAGACCCCCAACGATATGGATTGGGAAGGTGGTATCATTGATGGTGTCAATTGTGGCAGTGGTAGTGAGGTTGGCCCAGGATCGGACATTGTTTTGTTTTGCCTTGCATGAGGTCGTTATGAGTCGGTTCTGACTCAATGGCACCTGACAACAACAACAACAAGTGCCGTTGAGCTTGTTCTGACTCATAGCAGCAACCTTAAGTAAGGAGTGTAGGTTTTCTAAGGCTGTAAATCTCCACAGGAGCAGAAAGTCTCACCTTTCTTCCTACAGTTAGAAATAGAGATTCCAGTATGAGAACGTGTAAGACCATATGAACAATCTAGGACACTTTTTCCAGATTGGAGAGTTCTTCTCATTAAGTTGTTCTTTAGGCTTTCAGAGATCTGGAGCCTTGTTATGTTACTGTAATGTAAGTTCTAGATTGCTAATTGCAAGGTTGGTGGTTCAAATCCACCAGCCACTCCACTGGGAAAGGCTGAAGCTTTCTGGTCTTGTAAATATTTGCAGCCTAAACAGGTCACTATGATTCAGAATTGAGATTTAGTTTTAGACAATGAGAAATTGAATTTCCTTTGCTTTTTAGAATAATCTCATTGAACGTTTAGAAAGAACATTGTGATTCCCTTTAGAAGCAGCAACCTTTAAAGAGTACCAATAGCCTGAGATGCTTGTTAAGAAGATTTTGAGCCACTTACTATCTGTTTACAAGTCAGAGAACAGAAGTGTCACTGAATGTCATGGAATGACAGTCAGAGAAATCGTTTGTGTCACAAATGTGCTACATTCCTTGCCTCTATTTTGCTCTTTACTTTTTTCCTCCAGTTTATATTTTTCTTCTTTTTTTTTTTTCAATGTACTATTCACACCTTACAAGGTGTCCTTTGAATTGTGAACCTTTTCATTCATACAACAAATAATGATTGATCATGGACTCTAGGAATATTTACTAGGTATAGGATTGGTCTATATTAATTCCAGATAAAATTCTGAGGATTTTATACAGACAAGCTGTCTCAGTCCACTAAAAATAATATGCAAATTTTATCGTGTGTTTCTCACTGGAAATTCTTAATTCAGAAGTGAATTTTGTTCTTTAGTCCTAGCATTTAAATTTATGGGATGCTGAAGAAATTTATGGAAGGAGTTCTGGTAGCGTAGTGGTTACGAATTGGGCTGTGAACCGCAAAGCCAGCAGTTTGAAACTACCAGCTGTTCCACGGGAGAAAGATGAGGCTTTCTGCTCCCATAAAGATTTACAGCCTCGGAAACCCTGTACAGGGTCA
>NW_006408523.1:20375851-20378998 GCF_000296735.1 Chrysochloris asiatica | reverse complement strand
GAGAAGGATTGGCCAGGTGGCAGCATCAATGGACTCATGTGTGGCAACAGTAGTGAGGTTGGCCCAGGATGAGACATTGTTTCATCCTGCTGTGCATGAGTCGGTACTGACTCGATGGCACCTAACAACAACAAGACTAGATCTACCACAGTGAGTTTTGAAAGCTGCAATCCATACAGAAATAGATTACCACAGCTTCTCCCACAGAATGAACTGCCTGTGTGTTCGAACTGCTAACTTGTTAGTTAGTAGATGGGTGCTTAACCACTACCACCAGAACTATTAATTGTGCCCAATTAATAGTTCCCAGACACTTCCATATGTACAGCTGTGACTTCCAGTGTGGTGCTCGCTGTAGGGTCATGCTTTGGACTGCAAAGTTGGTTTGAACCGCGAGGTTGGTGGTTCAAACTAAGCAGCCACTCCTTGGTAATCCTATACAGGGTCATTATTAGTCAGAACCAACTCTATCACAACAACAAAAAAGAATAGCTGAATGTATGCGAATAGATTTAATGGAATAGTTTCAGAAGTGTGTCTTCTATTAATTTCCTTTCCTTCCTATTTGCTTCTAAATAAACTTTATGCTAAAATGTTGCCTTCAGATCATTTTAATCATTATTACTAACCTACTTGCATAACATGATATTCATAAATACCTAAAAAGTCTTCTCCTACATACCTCAGTCAACCACAAACACGAAAAGGACAAACTTGTTCCCAGGTAGCTCTGGAGTTTCAAAAGACAAAGAATCCAAACCATTGCCATCCAACCCACTGATTCCAACTCACAGCATCCATACAGCAACCCTATAAGATACAGTAGAACTGCCCCATAGGGTTTTCAAGGCTGTGAATCTTTACTGAACCCAACCGCTGTATCATTCTCCTTTGGAACAGTTTGGTTAACAATTTACTTACACTACTCTACCACCAGGGCTCCCAGAGGTGTGGCAGAGGACACTTTATGTGTAGGATTGAGATGGGCCATAGAAACACATAAGCTTAAAACCAGATCTCCTGTGACATACATCCTAAGTCAAAATCAATATGGAATCCAAAAATTCAGGAGAAGAAGCGTGTGATGGGCAAAATCATAGAGTTTGAAGTTGTGTGACCCAGCCAGTTTAGATGAAAAAGCAATGTAGAAAACAATGTCAAGAGAGGAGCCAGAGGGTGGAGAGAGTCCTGAGCAATGTCCTAGAATAGACAACTGTTGGAGTTTACAGTTTTACAACTTGCTTTTATGAGTCCTGCAGGGATTAGTTTGCAGGAAGGTCAGCCTGGTGAAAAGGGTCAGGGGTGGAAAGGACATTGGTCTGGTTTGAGAAAGCTGATAAGACTGAAAGAATTTATCACTTCAGAGCACCCTTTGTTTGGGGCAATGGGCCAGGAGCAGTTCTAGGATAAAATTCTGAGAAGAAAAAAGATTCTTTTGTTAATACTGTAGTTTTTTATTTCGGTTTGGTTTGGTCCAAATAAATTGTTACATGTGTATCTCTTTATTAAGAACCTGATTTTATATCTTCTGTTGTGTCTTCGCCCAACTTTCCTATTAAAAATAGGAGATAAATAAAATATCTATGTTATCTAAAATAGAAAGTTTAATAAACATGCTTCCTTTGGTAACAAACAAAATGAAGTTTTATTTTTCAAAGGGAGCACCTTTTGTTGCAAAGAAAGAAACAAAGTAACATTGAAAAGTTAATCAAATATGTATTTTAAGTCAAGTGAGTTGGCTGCATTTTAATGCAGAATATTTTCAAAATGAATATTGTGGAGGTAAACCCAATAGTCTCTTTTATTTGTGTTTACCACCATGGCTTACTTTTGAACATTCTAAGGTATTTTCAAAAGCCTGTTGTTGAGTAACTTAACCTTTGAATTAATATAGTAAGCAAAATGTAAATATCAAGACATTAGTAATTATTCCTTTAGGCAAAGAATTGAACATAATTGTGTTTTTTAGAAATAAATGATGATAAAAAAATTATTCTGCAATCTGATGGCTACCTACTGCCCACTGATGATCCTGAAAGTCCTCAGTTTGAAATACGGCAGTGGCTCAAGCTAATATTAACTTTGTCCTCTGTTCCTCACTTCAACCTGCTCACAGTCCCATGTACCCACAAGTTTGGCCCAGCTGTTTGTCCTTTGTGCTTCTCCTCTGGCCACACAACACCTCTTACCTCGGCAATACATCTCTGAATTTGTCAGCTAGTTACTCCAACTTTTGTGTCCTTGTAGCAGTTAGTATACCATGTTTTAGTACTTGTCAGACTGTATTTTTATGTGTTTACATGTCTATCCTTCTAGAATTGTGATTCTCACTCCTACACTCAAAGCTACTTTTACATAATAAGCATTTTATAATGTCCCTTTATTATGTTGACATGAAATTATTAGCTATGTGGCCTTTCTGTGCATGTTATTTTAAAAATCTATTTGATCCCTTATGTATTATAAAGGGAAATACAAGAAAAATACACTAATAATGTTTTTAGTAGTGACGGCTCAAGCATGACAACTATAGGATAAAAGCAACCCCTGCAATTTTCCAAAATCCTAACTGACTAGTGAACTAGATAAAGATACCCACTGTTGCTCTAAATAGATCTGGATAATTTATGTTAGTGTGTGCAGTGAGTATAGTCCTGGTGTTGCTCTGTATGATAACACTGGCCTGTTCACCACAAGGTTGGTGGTTCAAAATCCCCAGTCACTCTTTGGAAACTCTATAAAGAGCTCTGGTGATTTAATGGCTTATGTGTTAGGCTGCTAAATGCAAGGTTAGCAATTCTAATCCACCAGCCTCTTTGTTGGAGAAAGATGAAACTTTCTGCTACTGTAAAGATTTCCAGTCTGGAAACCTTATGCAGGGATGTTATGAGTTAGAACTGACTTAGCAACACACAGCAGCAGTGGTAGCAGCCAACTTAGATTATAAACCCAAGCATTGAATAGCAAGAAATCTCATAGATCCAGGGTACAGTCTGCATGTCTATAAAACATTTAGAAATTGGTTGTTGCTAAGTGCCGTTGTTTTCAGATGAGCTTCCAAACAAAGACAGACTAGGAAGAAAGAGTGTCAAACTACTTCTGAATCGCTAGTCACTGAAAACTCTATGAATAGCAGAGAAACATTGT
>NW_006408523.1:20365510-20371876 GCF_000296735.1 Chrysochloris asiatica | reverse complement strand
GAATCGACTTCATGGCACATAACAACAACACCAAGAAAATAAGACTCCTGGTGTGGCTCTTTGAATAAACACAGGACTGCAAACCACAAGGTTGGCAGTTCAAACACACCGGCTGTTGCAAAGAAACCCTATACAGGGTCGCTATGAGTTGGAACCGACTCAGCAGTACTTAACAACAGCAAGAAAGCAAAAATCCTCACAACTGAACCAGTAAATAACATCATGATAAATGGAGAAACGACTGCAGTTGCCGAAGACTTCATTTTGCTGAGATCCACAATCAACATTCATGAAAGCAACAGTCAAGAAATCAAACCATGTATTCCATTAGACAAATCTGCTGCACAAGACCTCTTTAAAGTGTTGAAGAGCAAACAGATCATTTTGAGGAGTAAAATGTGCCTGACCCAAGCCATACATTTACATTCGCACCATATGTATGTGAAAGTTGGACGATGAATAAGGAAGACTGAATTGTGGTGTTGGAGAAGAATATTAAAAGTTCCATTGACTTCAAGAAAAACAAACAAATCTGTGTTGGAAGACATACAACCAGGATGTTCCACAGAAAACTTCATCTTTCAAACTTTGGACATTTTATCAGGAGGAACTAGTCCCTGGAGAAGAACTTCATGCTCATTGGTAAAGTGAAGAATCAGCGAAAAAGAGGAAGATTACCCAGATGAATTGATACAGTGGCAGCAGCAATGGGCTCAAACCTAACAACAATTGTGAAGATGGCACAGTACTAGGCACTGTTTTGTTGTGTTGTGTATAGGGTTGCTATGTGTTGAAACTGACTTGATAGCACTTAACAGCAATGGAAAAATCAAAGTTTTTTTTTTTTTTTTTTCCAAAAAGGACAACTCACAAAAGAAGAAATACTGCATAGGACCGTTATTGTAAAAGACTAAGAAAAAGAACCCATCCTAAAAGGGGAAAAAAAAATTATATATGTAATTGCTGATCACCGGGATATATGGGATGAGAGGAGGGGAGGGAGGGGAAGATAGAGCACAGGGTAGGGAATAGCTTGGGTGCTTACCCCGGGCATAGACTCGAAGAATGAGGGCAGCAAAGACTACAGCCACACCCAGCACCCCCACCACAGTGACAGTGTGGCCATAAAGGAGGCAAGACAGGAGGATGGCAAATGCCTGCCGGAGGGTCATGATGATGGTAAAGGCAGCAGCTCCAAACTGCGTAACACAAGAAGGGGGAGGGCAGTAGAAGAACAAGGCTGATGGGAGAACAGTTAGGCAGGTTTGCAAGGGATAAGTGGGACAGAGGTAAATGATGATGTATGCACAACCTGGGAACAATAAGGCTCTGGGATACAGGAATTTAGGCATCGTTTGAAGGGGTAAAAGAAGGGAATAATGTTAAGATTCTTGGCTGTCTTTTGAATCTTGGTTTCCCTTGCCTACCATTGTAAAATAGACTCTTGAAGAGGGGGAGAAAGGAATAGCTAGAAACATCACAATAGAAAGCTTATAAGCTTATAGAAAGCTTCTGTCTATAACTGATTGGAATACCTTAAAGTGGCTAGAAGTTGTCCAGTGAAAGAGGCTGGGTGGAATCCAGAACCCCATCCAGAATCGTCTGAGGTGGGAAATTTTCACTGGAAAGGATGAGTAGACCAGCCTGGAGTGGCTAAAGAACAGAAGACACTTCATGAAAGAAAGACTAGCAGGAAAAATCAGAAACAGTGACAGCAATCTGATTGATTACTACAAGAACAAGTAAGCTGTTTGCCCAGGAGCCATCAAGGCAAGTGATCCTGTCCCCTCAGAGCAAACTGCCTTCCAAGACTGAGACTCAAGGGAAATACAGGAGCAGGTATGTGGTCTGGCTGGTGACCATGTGGTCACTGAAAAGGGGAAGAGGGGGAAAAACAACAATGAAGTTGGGAGCTAAGTCCGATCATATTCAATAGACTCCTGTGAACCCAGGTGGAGAGCTGGATGGCCAGCAGTACAACAAGACCCAGGGACTCCAGGGCCCAGAGGCAGTGACATGCCCACAGAGGACTAGAGTGGAGAGTGAAGCGTCCAGCTGACATGCAGCGAGGGGAGATGCACAAGAACACCCATACTTGCAGGTAGTACCCACTTGACCTGGTTTCGATGGCTAGATGATCAGAACTCGAGTAGAAGAAGAAAGAAGGGCGGGGGGGTGGGGGTGGAGAATAACCTGCTACAATTTGATGAACTTCACTTATGCTTATGTATGTAGTAACTCACAAAAGCAAACAAATCTTTATAGTAAATATCACTCCCACCCCTCGATATCCAGGGCTGACAGGGATCGGCAACTTAGACATTGGCTACCCAAAATGGAAGGGGCTATAAAGGCAGGAAGTGACTGGCTTACAAGCTTTCAAGAGGGAGCCTAGTTCCAGATGGGGTAGGGGTAGGTAGACTCTCCACTGAATGATTTCCAATCTGTTGTTACTGGGCTGGCGAAAGGAACTGGGGATAAGACTCTTGTGGTACAAAAGTGAATAATTGCCATCAGGACTGACTGTGAGGGTCGGAAATATAGAGCTGGATGTTTTTTGACAAAAGGAGGGGAGTGATTGATTTTGCAGCCCAGGAACAGAGGTCTCTGAGACCATCAAGTGAGAAAAGCGGAGAGCAGGACCCTATCCAGAGAGGCAGTGATGCCAGGGATGGAGACAGAGATAATGATATGGACAGATGGAGTGGCTGGGAACACTAGACTCAGGGAGGGAGAGGGGCTGTGTGCTGAGGGCCAGGGGCAGGCCTATGTGGTGTACCCTTTTGTTATTTGATGATGCATGGAGGGGATTGTAATCATTGCAATGAAACAAAATACAATAGGATGAATGTAAAACTGATGTTATCCCATGTAAATCCACATTATTCACAAAAAAACTAAAAAACTAAATTAAAAAAAAAAAACACACAACCACAGTAAATCAAATTTTAATACAAGTCTAAAATAATTTCACATTAAAAGAGAAAGCTGTTGATAGAGAATGCTAGATATACTTTGTATACCTGAGGTGACCGTTTGTCTCATTCTTCGCCTCCTACTTACTCATCTCTGGCAGTGCCATTGTACAAGGCAATATCCTTTCTAAGAACATTTACGGGAGGGTTGGTTACGATACTATTGATTTCAAGCGGACATTCAATACACTTTGAAAAAAAACCGAATAATTGTCAGAAAGCACTGTCTAATAATGTAAATTCTAAGTCATTGACTATCAGTTCTTCAAAATAATTTCCAGAAGACCAACATGCCTATCAGTTGTTTACGATTGTCCATTACTGAAAGGAAAACTTAGCATCAACTTAATTTCTTTGATTAGGTTAGTATGTGAGTAATGCCATTTATTAAAGCTTTTGTAAAACTACCTTACTGTCTGGTAAGATGTCATGGAATTGTTATGATGGGGGAGAGCTATATGATTAGCTTTGATTTTATAGTTGGAGAAACTGAAGTGCAATAGATTTCATCAACTGTGATGATTCTATGAGTGCATTGTTGTTAAGTACTGTGGAGTTAGTTCGGACTCATAGTGACCCTGCGCAGGGTTTCCTAGGCTGTAAATCTTGATGGGAGCAGAAGGTTTCATTTTTTTCCCCGTGGAACCTTTGGTAGTTTCGAACTGCTAACCTTGAGTGCATTACATGAGTGCATTATAGAGGTGGAAGTATGCTGACTTCTAGTTCAGACTTTTTTCACAGCACCTCTGTATTTCATTTACTCTTCCATACATCCATTCAACATTACGCTTTGCCTATTGTTGTGAAGGGACTTACTTAATCAGTTAGAATACGTTACTTTCTTACATATTCAGTGAAACTATTAGAAATAAGTTTTAGGGAAGAAAGGCATACTGTATGATATGAGGAGGCTTCAAAATGTTCGTGGAAAAATTCCATTATCTTTTAATTCCATTTTCTCATGAACATTTTGAAGTCCCATCATATATTTTAATGAATTTCTACATACACACACACATATATAAACTTTGTTTGGAGAACTCAAATTGAAGGAAAAAATTCCACTTTCCTTACTTTTGTACAAGATCATCAAGCTGTCTTTCTAGTGATGATTTGACTGATCCTCACTAACGCTTGATGTTGACCAGCTTTGTAATCTAACTTGTCATTAATATGCATATCTGTTCAGTGAACTGTAATAGATACTCTAGTACAATGCTTTGTAATTATCTTGAATCCTAGAAATGACATAATGGGCGATTCTTTTTCACTCCTCATTGAGTGTTGTGATTAATTATTGATTTGATATGAATGTTTCAAAATTTTTATTTCAAAATAGGACTCTATATCACATTTAACTTAAAAATTGACTTTAATTTCTTTCCATTGATTTAATGTAATTCTTCATAATATTTAATGTAGAAATAACACTGGGTGTTAATGAATCTTGAAACAGAATAATTTAAGGTCTATATTATTACTTAGCCTGTGATTCTGTGAGAAAGTCATTGGCAATTATGTTGGCATAATTTATGAAATAGTAATAAGGAAAAGGAAATATCCTGTTTATTAATCATTGGGTTTCATTACTGGTGATGTCATTTTATAAAGACAGAAGAGGTGCTGTGTGTTTGTTCATTTTTAAAACTTACCATAACAGGGCTATTCAGATTTTTTAGTAACACTCTCACTTTCTGTCTGCAGGACTATGTCCAGAGGGAATGGTCAGTGAGGCTAATTTTGTCTTTAGGATTATCCTGTTTCCTTCTTAACATTCTGCACATCACCCCTACCTTCTCAAAGCATAACACTGTCTTCATTATGTAATCCCTCACCAATCTCTTCATCTTCCTAGTGCATTTTCTTTCCCTGGGATTTCTATATAATACTTGACTAAAGTCTGTATCATATTTCCAATGGTACAGAGCAAGCTCTAATTGCTGTCTGGAGTCCTCTGTTCGGGAGGATTTTGCTCAGAGAAGTAGGAAAGATTGCTATGATCAAAAGGTGATATCTGCCATGGATGTGGGCGTGGGAAATGCGAACCTTTCTAGCCAGCATTGCTATCGTCCTACCAAGTGCTTTGGTATCTATTTGACATTTTGACAGGCAGCTAATCTGAAAAAGAAATCTTTGTAATGTACCCATCAAAATTGGTTACCAGCTACTATACCTCCAGATACCACAGCTTTTGCAGAGTTTACCAGTAACCTTCTGAAGACCATTCTACCTACTTCCTTTTAAAACTATTTTTTTTATTATGGCTTTGAAATGGATTTCCCCTAATCATGCTACTTATAAAACACTACTTGACATTTCCTTGGGTGGTATACAGACAAAGGAGCTCTGGTAGCATCGTGGTTACAAGCTGGGCTGCTCATCTCAAGTTCCACAGTATGAAACTACCAGTAGTTCCACGGGAGAAAGATGAGACTTTCTGCACTCAGAAAAAGTTACAGCTGTGGAAATCCTATATAGGGTCGCTATGAGTTGGAACCTACTCCATGGCATACCACCACCACCATTATACTGATGTAAAACTTTGCATATAGAGCCTGAGTGCACTTTGACTTTTCTGGTCCTCTAGTCCTGGTGTGGTACTATAGGATTGGCACTGGACTGTGAACCACAAGGTTGGCGGTTCAAACCCACCAGATGCTCCTCGGAAACCCTGTAAAGTGTCGTTATAAGTGGGAATCAACTGTCTGGCACTTAACAAGTTCTTCACAAGACCCATTAGAATTTAGTATTTTCTATGGAAGTTTATGGGGAAGCACATGACTCTGTAGGATAAGCACGGAACTGTAAACCACATGGTTGGTGATGCTAGCATACCATGGTTGGTGATGCTCTGTGGGAGAAAGTTGAGGCTTTCAGCTCCCTCAAAGATGTACAGCCTCAGAAAACTTATACAGGGTTGCTATGAGTTGGAACCGTCTCCACAGCACTTAACAGCAACACAAATGGAGTTCTGCAGTGGTGCTATAGGGTAAGCACTTGCTGGTAATCACAAAGTGTGAGTTCCAGCCCACTAACCCCTTCTCAAAAACTCTATACAGAATTCCTATGAGTCAGAACCAACTCCATAGCACTTCGTAACAACAGCATGGACTTGTAATTATGTTGAATGTTTGTTTTCACGCTTTCTAACTGTTAGCACAGTTGTTGTTGCCAGGTACCATCGAGTCGGAACTGACTCATAGCGACCCCATGCACAGCAGAATGAAACAATGTCCGATCCTGGGCCAACCCCACCACCGCTGCCACACTTGATGCCATCAATGATGCCACCTGGCTGATCCATCTCATTGGGTGTCTTCCTCTTTTTCTCTGACCCTCCACCTTACCCAGCATGATATCCTTCTCCAGCGACTGTTCCCTCCTGACAATA
>NW_006408523.1:20327300-20364045 GCF_000296735.1 Chrysochloris asiatica | reverse complement strand
GTTCCGACCCATAGCGATCCTGTACAGGGTTTCCAAGGGTGTAAATCCTTACGGGAGTAGAAAGCCTCATCTTTCTCCCGCGGAGCGACTGGTAGTTTTGAACTGCTGATCTTGTGGTTCGCAGCCCGATTCGTAACCACTACGCTACCAGAGCCATCTTTTATAGGATTTCCAAGAAACAACTGGTGTACTTGAACCAGCAACCTATTTGTTAGCAGTCGATTTCTTATACAGAGCCACATCAGGACTCCTTGTAGGTGCCCTCAAGATAGTCCTGACTCATGTTGTTGTTGTTGTTGTTATTAAGTGCAGTAGAGTTGGTTCTGACTCATTGTGACTTTGTATAGGGTTTCTGAGGAGCAGTTGATGGATTTGAACAACTGATTCTGTGGTTCACAGTCCAGTTCTGATCGTACAGTGCCACAACAGGAGTCCTTAAAAGCTTCAGGAGACTCTAAACTTGGTGTGGCGCTGTAGGAAAAACAATCGACTGCAAGTTTGATGGTTCAAATTCACCAGCTGCTCCTTGGTAACCCTATACAGGGTTGCTGAGTCAGAACTCGATGGCACTTAACAACAACAAAACACCCTATAAGGGCTTTCTGAGGCTCTAAATCTTTACAGGAGCAGAAAGCCTCATCTTTGTCCCACAGAGTGGCTGGTGAGTTTGAACTGCTGATCTTGTGTTTAGCAGTACAGTTACGAGAAAACCCAAAAGCCGACTGCAGTCGAGTCAATTCCTACTCAGAGAACACTTGTAAGACAGAGCAGAACTGCTCCCTAGGTTTCCAAGATCATAAATCTTTGTGGGAGCGGAAAGTCTCATCTTCTAGGAAATACTTCATTTTAGTATTCTTCCATAGTGAGTATGGTGTTTGAAGGGAAAAAATAATTCTGATCAGTAATCAGATGAATTGCACGACTGGATAGCTGAATACTTACTTGACACTAATTATAAAGAATTGCTAACAGAATTTATAGATTGAAGGTGACGATGTAAGGTGAAACTCATCATCATTGTCTCTGTCTTAACAAAGACACATAACCACAAAGTTACATAAATACATAGTGATAAAAGAAAAATGATTCTTTAAGAGTCTGAAATGCTGTGACTATTGGTGCCTATTATGTTAGATACGCAGGCTTACCTCATTTATTACACTTTGTTCTACTGTGCTTCACAGATACGGTGCTTCTTGTTTGCTGTAGTTTTTTAACAAATTGAAGGTTTTTAGAAACCCTATACCGAGCAAGTCTATCCATGCTATTTTTCTCAAGAGCATGTTCTCACATCATATCTCGGTGTCACATTTTGATAATTCTCAGAATATTTGGATCTTTTTTTGTAATGCTTTTGCACACTTAATGGCTGTAGTATATATAGTGTAAGCATAACTTTTATATGCACTAGAACATAGAACCAATAGTGTGACTCACTTCCTTGTGATGTTTGCTTTACTGTGGTGGTCTAGAACCAAACCCTGTGAATCTCTGAGGCATGCCTGGAGTCAGAAACTCAGAAGCCTTAGTGGGGCAGGGCTGGCTGCTCACAGAAAGGTTAGCAGTTTGAACCTACCCATGAGCTCTGTGGGAGGAAGATCTGGTGATCTGCTCACATAAAGAAGGATTGATTTTGCTGTTGGTGTGAAGTGCCAGTGAGTCGGTTCTAACTCATAGTGAGCCTGCATAGATATTCTGAGATTCTTTGCAGGAGCAGAAAACCTCATACTGGAAAACTCTATGGCGCCTTTCTACTCAACCACGTGGAGTTACTATGATTCAGAATTGACTTCACAGCCCCTGACAACACAGTAGGAGCTTTGTCACTACCTGCGTATTGAGCTGTAAAGATGTAAGTGGTGAAAGAGATGAAGAGATGTGAAGGCCCATGTGCCATCAGACACCAAACCCAGGCTCGGGCTGTTTTTGCTATGGAATAAGATACCTGTATTTTGGCAACTTGTTTACTAAACTTGAAGCCTTCATTCATTAAGTGGAAAAAAAAAAAATCATTGACCCTGTGTTAGGTGCTATATTTGTTGTTGATAAGTGCTGTCAAGTCATTTCCGACCCATAGCGACCCTGTATAGGGATTCTGAGGAGCAGTTGGTGAGCTTGAACCGCTAATCTTGTGGTTCACAGTAACTTTGCAGTGTAGCACATTAACACAGTGCTACACCAGGACTCTCTAGGCATGATGCCAGGTACTAGTTATATCCTGTTCAGTAAAACAGATGCAGACAATAAACAAAGAATTCAAGCTAATATATGTATGCATATGCATGGGTGTGTGTGTACATTTTTTTATTTTTCAAAAGACGTTAAGAAATAAAGTTGGTGAGCTGAGATAGAGGGGAAAAAATGCTGCTGGGAGATGGGAATGAGAGCAGAAAGCATGAGAATGTAATGTGAAAATGAGGAGGCAGCCCTGCACAGAGATAGGTGCACCAAGCATGGTGTGACCTAAGAACCAGATGCTGGACAGTGTGCTTGAGCAGTGGGCACCGGGGGGGTGGGAGGAAGGGCAATGTTAGGAGTCGCCACAAGGCAGAATCGACTGGACAGCAACTTATATTGTATAGAGTTTTATAAGTCATGATAAAAGACTTTTAGTTTCTCCAAGAGTAATGGTTTTAAGCAGATAGTGACTTGGTCTGTTTGATTTATGCTTTGAAAAGAGTCCTCTAATTGCTGTGAAAAAAAAAAAAAAAAAAGATTGGAGATACTATTTAAACAAGTTCAACAAGTGCTTATGTCCAAATGAGATGTCCCAATGGCCTGGACAGCCAATGTGGCAATGGAAATAGAAAAGAGACGTGTTTCTGGATGCTTTCCATTTTAACTCAACCATCTGAAAAGTATGGAGAAACGCATGTTCAAGGATATGATTTTCAGTTTTTATTACCCATAGTGGCTCCTCTCCCTCTCAATATCTAAAACGTATGTATGCTTATCCTGCATCCCCCAACCCAATTTTAGCTTCCTAGAGAAATTCCATTACTGTAATTGTAGTGTGGAGTCTTGGTGTGGCACTGCGGGTTAATGCACTGGACTGCAAGGTCCATTTGAACTGCAAAGTCGACTGTTCAAGCTCACCAGCTGCTCCTTGGAAACAGGGTCACTATGAGTCGGAACCGACTTGATGGCACTTATATAATAACAACACCAATTATAGTTTACTTAGTGCTAAGTGAAGTGAAATGTTGCATTATATTGAACTATATGTAGCTGCCATTTTGGCAGGTTAAAAATGACAATGACGTATGGTTCAACCTAATAGACTTAGTGCTTTTTTACTATCACAATTAAACTGTTTGACTACAATGGAAGTGGTCTATAGGAAGAACAATATTCTCCTTGTCTGTGGATTAAAAAAGAAAAAAAAAGAAGGTTCCATATGGCATTTCCATTTTGAAAGATGCATTGTGGTTATTCCTTACTCCCTAGACACAGAGAGCACCCTCGCTGGGCAATCCAGGACACGGGGGAAAATGAAGTGGCCACTTTATTGAAAAAGCCCACCTCTCCACTATAGTCAGTCAAATGCTATTATCCTTTTATTACTCTGTAATTTTGAGGGCAAGTTCAGTGAATAACTGTAGAAGCTATTAAGAGCTGTCATGGAAAATTTATCTGTCTTTAAATGGAAGGTAGAAACATTACTGCAGAAGTAGCACTGCTTCAATGTAGATCATTTTCCTCTTTGAGCTTTTTAAAAACAATGTTTATTGTTTCCCACTATGTTTCCCCAGACCGTTCTAACACTGACAATTGTGATGTTGCTACCTTTTTCCCTCTTGTCAGGAATAAAATTTATGGAAGAAACACAGCTCCTGGGAACCAATCTTGTTTTGTGTTAGTTTCAACACTAATGGTGCACAACGAGGGTCAGTGGTGACTTGAGGAAAACATTGTTAAATTCACCCAGCTCCTGCAAGGGTGAAATATCTAGACAAGGCCTCTGCCATCCCCTCCCCTTTAGCTTTTTGGTGGTCATAGGTGAGTGTTAATGTAGCTACTGGAAGTCATCCTAATACCTGGAAATAGCCAACTATTTCAGAATTCACTGATTTAGACAACAAAGCAGATATATAACCTGCTAGTTTTATTTTCTAAACTTCAGCAAATTTTAAAGGAAATAAGGCATTTAGGTGCCTTTCCTCTAATGGAGCACTTGGATAGTGCAAAAGGTTAATATGCTTGGCTATTAACTAAAAGATTGGATGTTCAAATCTAGTCTATAGAGCACAGCTCCTCTCTGACATACATGGGGTTTTCATGACTCTAAACTTGATAGCAAATTGTTTCATCCCATTAATAATAAAATGAGGTAAAGAGAATCAAGTCACAGGATTGTCAAAAACCTACACAGGAAATGAGGGTATCTGGCTCACAAAGATTTACATCCTTAGAAACCCTATACAGGGTCATTATGAGCTTGTACTGATTATAGCATTTAGCAAAAACAGCAACTGATACTGAGTGAAGGGACAAATGCCATCTGTCCTCTTTCAACTGGAATTTTCTCCTGGTAGCTTCATCTGTTAGGACGCCAAGCAGTCCAAATAAAACAGCAACTCCTTGGGTGTGCATTCCTGATTGGAAGGTGGTCTAGTACTCAACTTATTCCTTCTCAGACCATCACCTCCTGCCCTTCCCATCATTCCCGTTCTCCCTCTCCTACAGCATTTCTTATCATAATGCTCATCCGTAACTGATGCTATTTGCATTCCTGGTGTGCTGTAGGGTAAGACTGGACTGCTGATCCACAAGGTCAGTGGTTCAAACCGACTAACCATCCTCAGTAACCCTATACAGGGTTGCTAAGAGTTGGAACACACTCGACGGCACTTAACAACATAAACAATGTTATTATAGATGGTTATTCATTCCTTTATTTTCTACCATAAAAGGGTAAATTTCATGAAATCAAGGTTATTTTATTCAGTCCTTCCTACAGGATTTCTATTCATTGGAATTGACTTGACACATAACAATAACCACAATTAAATATATGCTATATATGCTATATAGGAGCTCTGGTAGCGTAGTGGTTACGAATCGGGCTGCGAACCTTAAGGTCAGCGGTTCGAAACTACCAGCCGCTCCGCGGGAGAAAGATGAGGCTTTCTACTCCCGTAAAGATTTACACCCTTGGAAACCCTGTACAGGGTCGCTATGGGTCAGAACTGACTCGACGGCACTTAACAACAACAATATATGCTATATATGCTATATATATATATTGCTGTTGTTAAGTGCCGTTGAGTCAATTCCAACTCATAGCGACCCTGTATAGAGTTTCCAAGGAGCAGTTGATGGTTTTGAACCACCGACCTTGTGGTTAGCAGTCCAGTGCTTATCCTATGGTGCCACACAAGGACTCCATTTTATATATATATATGAGTCCTGGTGTGGCTCTGTAGGTTAATGCGTCAGACTGCAAAGCTGTTTGAACTTCAAGGTCGGCAGTTCAAGCTCACCAGTTGCTCCTTGGAAACCCTATACAGGGTCGGAACCAACTCAACGGCACTTAACAACAACTATATATATATACAGAGAGAGAGAGAGAGAGAGACTGCTGGTATGGCGTTGTGGGTTAATGTAATGTGCTGGACTGCAAAGTTGTTTTGAACCTCAAGGTCGACAGTTTAAGCTCACCATCTGCTCCTTGGAAACTCTATACAGGATGACTAAGAATTGGAACCGCCTCGATGGCACTACCAACAACAACAGTAGTGTTCCAGTTCATATATGCATGGGTTTATTCCAAACAGAATAGGTTTGCACATTTCTGTGCAATCAGTGGATAGTTGTAGACAAGCTCTCTCAGTCATATACTCGTCTTTGTCTCATTAGGGTGTCTTCAAAAAAAAGGACCCAATCAAAACAGGCTATCTGAGGGGATCTTCTGGTCCAGCTATCTTCAAGGTAGAGAGGTCAGCTCAGAATATTATGGGGACTATTTGGGGGAATCCGAAAGGGGTCATCTTGATACATTTTTTTTTCAAAGAACACACAATGATCACATGGTTTTCTTGACTTTATGCAAACCCATCTGCAGGTCTTTTCTTCCATGGAGCCTCTGGCGGCTTCAATCTTTTGACTTTTTTGGTTAGCAGCCAAGAGCTTAACCATCATGCCACCATTTAATATTTGGTCTCATCATATTAAATATATGTTTATATTAAAGAGATATATGTGTTGCATTTAATTTCATAATTTCCCCTTGCTAAAAATGAAAGCATGCATGGAGGGGGTTGTAACCATGGCAATGAAACGATATACAATAGGATGAATGTAAAGCTAATGTTGTCCCATGTAAACTATCACTTAATTCACAGTAAAACATTAAAAAAAGAATGCAGCATAGAATATATTATTAATTTATTAATAAATCTCTACTGTCAGTCATTTCAGATAAACTTTAAAACCCTTTAAGATACAGTTCAAGCCTGAAAATATTTAATTTAATCATGAAGTCCCAAGGTTACAAATTTGCACATGTTTTCGGTGTTACCAATAGAGGAACTCTGGTAGCATATTGGTTATGAATCGGCTGTGAACCTCAAGGTCAGCAGTTCAAAACTACCAGCTGTTCCATGATAGAATGATGAGGCTTTCTGCTTCCATAAAGATTTATAGCCTCGGAAACCCTGTACAGAGTCACTATGAGTCGGAACCGACTCCACGGCATGTCACTAACCAACCCAATCCTTGCATACGTTTACTGTTAGTGGATTTCAAGAGTTCGAGAGGATGTGTATTTAGTATTGAAGGCCCAGATTTATGGGAAGGGAACCAGACATTTGTTTTCTCCCCTGATGTCTGGGCCTCTTCATCAGGGGCATGTAAAGTTTAAGGTGAAATTGAATCAGGGAACTGAGTGAAAGAACAACACTTATTTGTTGAGGGGAAATTACTTTGACTGGAGGGCTGAGTTTTTCAAACTACCTTCCAGGATTGATTGGTGATTATTGATGAACAGTCCTGGAAACAGTAATGGAGAAGGAGGATCAAAGCACTAGGGGTAGCCAGTGGAAAAGAAAGGAGACATTTACTTAGAACTCTACTCTGCTTCTCTGCTGCCAGAGAATTTCTATTCCATTACGACATCTTCCTTTTCTGTAGTAGAACTTATAGAGACAATGAAAAATGTACTAGAGCCATTAGTGTAGGACCTTCTGGAGACCCAGTTGGGGTGCTAAAGTAGCTTCTAAAGCTTACAGAGACACTGAAATGGATCAAGTTTGCTGTTCCTTCCATGCAGTCAAGACAGGGGAGCAAAGAAGACTAGCCGAGTGTTCCACATCAGGAATAGGAACTGTATATGTGGCCTTCACTGTGTGAGGGAAAAGTATTTTCAATCTCTGGGGTTGCCTGCTAAGCCATTTTTATTAATCTTTTTTTTTTTTTTTTTCCTCTTCAGAAGATTGATCTCTGTTGTTTTTTTAATCATATGTGTGCAAAACAGTCTTTTAAAATAACCTGTTAGCAGCTTGCTTGTGTAGTGTTTTTGACCCTTCTTTGTTAATTCGCTTTGGCCCACATTCAGGTCAGTTACATTTATGGTCATTCAAGTGACTCTTATTTTAATATTATTTTTGTGGATAGTCTCTAGAACATTACACTTTGCCTTCTTGAGATTGTTTTATGAATTCTTAACTAAAACAAAATCTACTTTATTGGGGAAGTATCAGCTTTATTGTTGATACGAAGATTTTAGGGGAGAAGGGTATTATGTTTGGTAAAGTGGAGGGTCAGAGAAAAAGAGGAAGACCCCCAGAGAGATGGATTGGCAAAGTGGCAGCATCAATGGGCTCAAGCATGGCAACGATAGTGAGGTTGACCCAGGGTCGGGCAGTGTTTCATTCTGTTTGTGCATAGGGTCGCTATTAGTCAGTACCGACTCCATGGAACCTAACAACAACATCAGCTATATTGAGGGTCATGTGTCTTATAATTGAAGGAAAAAATGTGCCAACTTTCCTTTGTGCTTTATGATCAAATTCATTACAATAATGAAGACAAAGGTGGTTCGTTTAGAGCAATGCTAACATACCAGAAATAAACCACCCTAAAAATATGTAGCTGCATCATTTGCAAACACAAGTAACATGAATTGTTATTAGGAGAAGGACCATCCTCTTCAGTAGCTAGAATGACTGTCTTCTAAGGCATGATTATGGTATAAATTTAACTTGCCCTTATTTCAGGGACATAGCAAAGATATTTTAAATGATACAGTTATAACCAATAACAAATGTCTACTTGGAACAGATTGATTGCAAGTCTTGATGACAAATGTCAACTACTTCAGGTCACTAGAGAAGGCAATATTTCTTTTTTGCTTTCAGAGGAATAGGTATTAGTGGAGGGTTTTTTTGTTTTGTTTTGTTTTTTTAAGTGATGTAAAGATCTTTCAGATTCAACACTACCTTGCTCAATTGTTTTCAAGGTTTTGAATTTCATCTTTGTTTCAGATACAGTAAACAAACATCCATATGTATTTGTTTCTGTACAAGAGGAAAACATTGAAACAATGTAATTTGTCCCTATTAGAGTGGGGTTATCAGAATTTCTTCATTTTTAGTGATTCAACCACCCCTTAGAGTGGTTTTCCTCTCTTGGGTTTCTTTTTCTTACCTTTTAGGTTTAATGGTTCATACTAAAAGGCACTGATCTTGCTGTAGGCTAGCATGTCTCATTGGCTACATTCACTCTGGCAGATGAGTTACTGCAGATTCCTTAATATATATTTTTTTCTTTTTGTTTTTTTTTCTATAGATGGACCCTCATAGTGTTTTGACAGTTAAAAAGGATGAGGGGTTATTGAGCGGCTAGTTTCTCAGCTGCTCAGCTGTATTTTTCAAGCTATATATCAGCAAAATTACCCAGCTCTCTTACAGAAGGTGTTCTGTTGCCAGATGGTACTCTGCAGGAAACAGCTTCTTAGTTTTCTTAAATCAGGATTTATAGTTAAATAGAATAACAGATTTGAAAAACTTAAGTTTCTCTGGAAATCTTGGTGCCTCAAATAACCTGTCTTTTCTCTCTGGCTTCATTGTTTCTGATTCAATTAAGCTGATAACAAAATGTCTACAAAGGTGTTCAATAGCTGAAGGGCACATTCTTAGCACTTTTGATTGTCCCACCTTCTCAGAGAGGATTGAAAGGTTCAGCTCCAATTGCATCATTAGCCCAGCAACTTCAGCCAATCATTACCAATGATTTTTGGGCCTCCTAATTGTTTTTTACTTTATTGAGCTTATTCTGAAGTAATGAAACTCTATCCTTCCCTTTCTTAAAAGATACTTTCACAAAGTGTGTTGCTGTTTCTTCTATGAACTCATCAGCATTGCCTTAAGGAGTCCCCTTAGCTATTGATTTTCTAGTCTAGCTAATAGATCTCCTAATTTGCAGAAATACCCCAATGCAAGATTTTAACAATTAGAAAATTACTAAAGGAAATCCCAGGGGACTCCCAGCTGCAGCACATACTGATGGCTCAGCATAGAAATGCATTGGAAGGGGTGAAATGAGAGGTCAGGGAGACAAAAATCAAGCATCAAGTTAAATAGGTGGGCAGTCCTTCAATATCCTCCACATTTTACAACTGTTTCAAAGGAATGTCTTTTCTCATGAATTGAAAATGGTTCTGTTCAGCAACCATACTGAGATATTGTTCACCTGAAGTATTTCAGGACTGACTTTGAATCTATATCCACAAACAATAAAGACTAAAGTCAAGTTTTATTGTACCCTCTGGGAAATATATGTGATTAACTACTTCCATGGTTTCAAATCTAAGCTCATACATCTTAAGCAAAAGTTAACTTGTTTTAGTAATATCTAACTTTCCTTGGCCAGCAATTTCAGTAGAGAAATTTATTAGCGATTAGGACCTAAGCCTGTATACTAGATAATCACTTAGTGGTAATTAAAACTTTGTCAGAACTTTGTGACCCACTGGAGAATGTTAAAATTTCCAGAATATTCAAATTAAGTATTTTAGTATCATGGCATATAGTTTTGACATCTTTTAGAATGCTAGTTTTCTTTTGCTAAATTCCAAAACTTAAAAATATTTTCAAGGTACTGGAATCCTGGAGGATAAATAAATAAATAAAGGCTTAGTCATTTTGTCAATCTCCAGGTACCCTTAATTTCCCGCTTAGAGATGATCATTGTCCTTTCTGTTCAGACCTCTTCAACAATGCGCTGGACGGCAAGGTCAGTTTGAACTGCAAGGTTGGTGGTTCAAGCTCATCAGCTGCTTCTCAGAAACCCTATACAGGGCCGCTATTGGTTGGAACTGACTTGATGGTGCTTCACAGCGACAACAACTTTAGTGGTCTTCACTGGCCACAAGGAATGGTTTTCAAGACCTCATGATGGACTCCTTCCTGTGGATGCACCTTCCCTTGACCTCATTCAGTTCTCTGTAAAGCATTCTATACTATACTTTCATTTCAGTGACCACTGATTTCTAACCCATGTAGATGCAGTTGCTGATGTTGTACTGACTGGGAGCTCTCCCTTCCGTAACTGAAATTGTAGACACGGAATGAAGTTGCTCCTCCAAGCAGCCTATCAAGTGTTACTACCTCTGAGAAGTTTTATCTCACCTAAGATTCGAAACCATAAGAAAGTATTTATTTCAATTTTGTTTCCCACCTAAAATTTATACATGTAGCTTTCATGATGCTCATCACGTTTTTCAAGAAAAGGAGCTCTGTCTTGCTCATTTTTGTATTCCTGGTAAGGAGCCCAGTGGCACTGTGGGTTAGGCATTGTGTTGCTAACTGCAAGGTTAGTCGTTCAAACCCACCAGCCACTCCCTGGGTGAAAGATGAGGCTGTATGCCCCCATAAGAATTTGCAGTCTCAAAAATCCTAAGGAGCAATTCTCCTCTGTGATACAGAGTATTTATGAGTTGGGATCGATTCGTTGGTAGTGAGTTTTGTATCTTGCTTAGGGCCACATACATAGTGCACATTCAATAAATTCTTATTGAAGGATAGGGCTCACGTGAAGCTGAGAGGTTATGTGATGAATCCTTTATTATTTTGCAAATAACAGAAAAACACCAAAGAATTTATTTGATTATGAAGTCAGTGCATCAGCAACACCAGAAATTTCCCCTCGTGTGTTATTGGTTTTCTGTTTCCTATTTCAATATAACAACAAATAAAAAGTTAATGTAGAAAAAGGTCCTGTTTGTATAGTGCTTTCCATTTCCAGCAGAATTTTATTTTCTTGGTGCAGATAAACTCAGTGAGGTTGATGGGGTTAGACTTATTTCCTCCCATTTGACTACAGATCTAGCACAAAAGACTAAAGTGGTTCACTGAAGGTCAAACAGTTAAGTATATGGAAATGCAAGCGTTACTTGAGACCTGCTCTATTCTAAACCTGCCTGGGTTATTTTACCTTCACAGGAAGTTTGGCTGTGACTCTGGTCGTGGTTTTCCACTCGGCCATGAGGTGTTTTGAAATGCTGGGTCAGAAAAGTATAATTTTATTTATTTTCCAAGCTGAAGGAAGAGAAGCATAAGATGAGCTATCTCTTGGGAGTGGGTCGCTGAATAGTTTCTGAATATTTTGGGGGATGAAGCTCAGCCTGTAGACCATGCTTGATAGCCCTGGAGGGGAATTGCAGTGATGTGAAGTTGAGACATATTAATCATTTCATTACCTTGTTCATTCCCAGAGCAAAGAACATCTGAGAAAGGTCATCTGAAGTTGTTGGTTTGGTTTCAGTTATGAAATGATGCATGTTTATTACAGAAGTTTTCTAAAACTTAGGAGAATTTTTTTTTTTAAGCATTAATCCTTCAGCATCAAGACTCTATTAACATTCCTGCAACTGCCACCTCTGGAATAAGTGTGCCTGGGCTGACTATTTAAAATCACTAATGCTTTATTATTATTTACCAGTTTATTAGTTCAAAGACAGTGAGGCAATTATCTCACATTCCTGGGCCAGTCACTCATTTGTAAAAGAGGGACAACAGTATTGTTTACATCAGAATATTCTTGTTAGGATTAATTGAAAGGATAACATAAAGCACCAAGAATAGCCCCTGAGTATATAGTCAATTCTCAATTTGTCTATGATCATTATTTTAATAATAGATCTTTTTAATCCTTTTATATTCATGCATGTACTTTTAGGAGTCTTGATGTGGTGCTGTAGTTGCAAACTGCAAATTTGGTTCGAACCAAAATGTTGGTGGTGCAGACTCACCAACTGCTTCTTGAAAACTGTACGCAGGGTCGTTATGAGTCAGAACTGACTCGACTGCACTTAACAACAACAACATGTGCTTGTAAGAAATAAAAGACATACAATCTTGTGCAACTTTCCAATCCTACATTTTCCCGCATACTTTCAAAGTATGGATTTAATGATTATATAATGCTGTTGTTTGCTCCTATGATAATTCATCTAACCAACTCCTAGCTGTTGTTTTGAATTTTTCCATTTTATAAAATGCAATGAGGAGCCTTATGCTTATACATCTTCAGGTAACATGCTTGATGATTGCCTTAGGGATGGATTCACAGAAGAATTTGTGGATCAAAAAGTTGTCACTGTCTAAGGATTTTGTGATAGGTGTGACTATAATATAAAATATCTTTTAAGTTTCTACTCATAAATATTTACCATGGAAGAGATATTTTAGATTCTTTGATTTCCTTTGTTTTCTTTTTGGTAGCCGAATCGAAGCTTCCTTCCTTTGTATACTAAGGAGCCTAGTTGGAGCTACAGGGTAAGCATGAGACTGCTAAATCACCTGGTCAGCTGTGTAAACTCACCAGCCATTCTATGGAAAGACAGATAAGGCTTTGTGCTCCTGTAAAATTTTACAGTCTTAGAAATCCTACTGGTATCATTCTGTGGGTTAATGTGCTGGACTGCAAATTTGGTTTAAACCACAAGGTCAGTGGTTCAAGCTCACCAGCTGCTCTTTGGAAACACTATATATGGTCACTATGGGTCAGCACTTAACAACAACAACGGAAACTCTATACAGGATCTCTGTAACCGGGAATCTACCTGATGGCATGGGGTTTTTTTCGGGGGTATAGTGGGAGGAGGGTCCTTTGTATACTGAACAACCAACTGTGCCAGACTTTGAGTTGGGCTGCAGGACACAAAGGTATAGAAGACAGTCCTGCTTTTCTGGTGACTAAGGAGCTCTGGTAGCGTAGTGGTTATGAATTGGACTGTGAACCTCAAGGTCAGCAGTTCGAAATGACCAGCTGTTCCACAGGAGAAAGATGAGGGTTTCTGCTCCCATAAGAATTTATAGCCTTGGAAACCCTGTACAGGGTCGCTATGAGTTGGAACCGACTCCATGGCACATAACAACAACAACAACATGGCCTAGAGGCAGCTTTTTTCGTCCATTGTTAACTTGCTATTGTTGTTAAGTGCCGTGGAGTCAGTTCCAACTTATAGTGACCCTGGATAGCGTTTTCAAGGAGTGGCTGGTGAGTTTGAACTGTCAACCTTGTGGTTCAAACTGAGCTTGCTGTCCACAGCACCACATCAGGACTCCATGGTTAGCTAGTCATGTTCTTTTTTATTTTTATTTTACATTTTTCTGCTTGGAAGCTATTTCTTTACTAAGAAGTCCTCCTCAGCTTGAAATCATGTCCTTTGTCAAGAGTAATTATATAGCACTTTGTGACCTTGTACAGAGTGTGAAATGTATATTCTTAGCACAAACTGACAATGTGCCAATGCTGCTAAGGTATCTGACAAGGATTATATGAAACCAAGGGAGAGTTTTAATACTTTGGATCTAATGTTGATTCTGTCAGTAGTAAATTTGTTCTGGGTTTCCTTTTGGCTTGCTTTGCTGTAAGCCCCATTTCAGCCCTGTAAAACTACAGTGAGACAATAGCTTTTTCAATCTACCTTGAATCAGTCCCAAAGCATACTAGAGCATAGAGGGAATACAGAAATAATGTAATCAGAGAGAAAGATAGCACATTAATAGAACCACCCACAAGAAAGACTGGTCGGATAGAATAAAACCATGTATGTTGCTTGTCCTTTAAACTCTCTCATATTTAAGTTGAACCCTGCAGTTCTTCCCCATTAAATTTGCTTGAAGGGTTCTAGAACTCTACTCCTGGCTGACTTGTTCCCTATGGAGGTATGTTTGCTCAGAATGAGTAATGTTGATTTTAGAAATAGTGTACTTCAGTTTATGTTCTGAAAATTTCATTTGGCTCTTCAGATACAGCATCTTCATTTTCTTTAAGATTGTCATCCAGCTGTGATAAGAGGTCAAGAGTTGCTGTTGGCAGCACGTGCAGTGTCCCAAGTCCACCTGGAGGGTCATGGTTTTGTCCTCAAGTAGGACATTATATCAGTGGGCAGTCTAGCACACAGATATATGGAAGATGTAGAGAAATCATGAATTAACTGCTGCTGGAATGGCCTAAGTTTTTACTATAATTGAAACCAGGCACTGTGCTAAATTCTTGCCATGGGTCATCTCATTTTATTCTCCTGTCAACTTTAAGAGGTCGTCAGGAACTGTCTACCTTCTAAAGACAAGGAAAGCATCACACTGATGTAACAGTGTTCCCAGTAATGTAAATGGTACGGTTGGGGTTCTTAACCGACTATGTCTGAAACCATTTGCCTATGTACTTGACTATATGAGAGAGTTGTTTTGTGTATTGGTATCACCAGTTCCCAGTTGTCTCTGATGGCATGTGGTGGTGGTTATGTGCCGTGGAGTTGGTTCCCACTCATAGCATCCCAGTACAGGGTTAACGTGGCTATAAATCTTTATGGGAGCAAAAATCCTCATCTTTCTCTTGCTGAACAGCTGGTAGTTTTGAACTGCTGTCCTTGAGGTTAGCAGCCCGATTCACTACCAGAGCTCCGGATGGCATGTAGTTTGCAAGTAATCACCATCAGCCAGAAAGAGAAACAGAGGAAGCTTTGGCACCCCAGGGCTTTAGGGAAAGATAATGCTTTGGTTAGTTGTTGCCTTGACCCACATACCACCCCTAACCCCTACCCCTTCACACATACTCAAACACAAATGAGAAAATTTCTAATTTCTTCGATGGTCGTGGGTTATATGAAGAAAGACGTGGCATCAGGGCTGGAGGAAGGCTCATAAACAACCTGTGATATGCAGATAATTCAACCTTGCTTGTTGAAAGTGAAGAAGACTTAAAATACTTACTGATGAAGATCAAAAAGCACAGCTTTCAGTAGGGATTGCATCTCAAAGGAAAGAAAACAAAAATCCTCACCACTGCACCAATAAACAACATTCTTATCAAAGAAGAAAAGATTGAAGTTGTCAAGGACTTCATTTTTCTTAGATCAACTATCAACACACACGGAAGCAGCAGACAAGAAATCAAGCGACGTATTGCATTAGACAAATCTGCTGCTCAAGACCTTTTTAAAGTGTTAATAAAGAGCAAAGATGTCAGTTGAGGACTAAGGTGCGCCTGACCCTAGCCATGGTATTTTCAATAACCTCATATGCATGCAAAAGCTGGACAGTGAATAAGGAAGACTGTAGAAGAATTGATGCTTTTGAGTTATGGTTTTGGAGGAACATATTCAAAGTTCCATGGTCTGCCAAAAATACAAACAGATCTGTGTTGGAAAAAGTGCAGCCGGAGTACTCCTTGGAGGCCAGGATGGCCAAGCTTCATCTCTCATACTTCAGACATATTGTCAGGAGGGACCAATCACTTGAGAAGGATATCATTGTTTGGTAAGGTGAAGGGTCAGAGAAAAAGAAGAAGATCCCCAGCAAGATGGATTGGCAAAATGGCAGCATCAGTGGGTTCAAGCATGGCAAAAATTTTAAGATTGGCCCCCGGGCAGTGTTTCATTCTGTTGTGCATAGGGTCACTGTGAGTTGGTATGGACTCAATGGCACCTAACAGCAACAAAATATAGGGCAAGTGCTTGATAAATTAATGTTGAATGAAAGATTAAATGACTGAATGTGTGAGTCCTCTATACGAACTTAAAACACATGAATTCAAATCCAGACTTAAATCTACATTATAGTCTACATATACTAGACACTGTAGTGACATGAAAGTGTCAGGTGACAAGAACAGAAAGGAAATGTGATGAGCGCAGCCACATGGTTTGGTGTTACTTCAAGTGTAGATGATGTTTGTGCGCATAGTGGTCCTGCCCTCCACTCTCAACCCACAAATACCCACTGCCCCTTGGTCAATGTATAGGTTCCTCATGAGCACAATTAAATGTTCAGGAATACCCATTGATTGCAGTGTTATCCATAACTTGTCATGACCCACACAGTCAAAAGTCGTTGCATAGTGAATAAAGTACAGGTATGCTTCTTTTTGGGATTCACTACTTTCAACCCAACTTTGTATGACATCAGCGATGATATCCCTTGTCCATGTCCTTGTCTGGATCCAGCTTGAACTTCTTGAGCAGTTCCCTGTGGATTTACTGCCTCAGCTATTATTGAATTATCTTTAGCAAAATTTTACTTGTATGTGATCTTGCCCGAAGATTTCTGCATTCCATTTTATGTACATAAAACATAGAAAGTTGAAGTAGTTCACAGAAAGCTGACCCACGGAAAAGGAAATTCCCATGAAACATTTCAGGGTTGTCTCAGGAAGAATTGAGGTAAATTCGGTGGAAAAGGACATACACCCTAGCCATGTCCTTTGGGACCACTGCTCATTTGGCAGTTTGCTTCTCTAAGTTCATCTCTTCCGGTGGGAACTGCTTCTCTTTGTACACCTTTTCTCACGAGGTGTTCATGATCTTTACCTGGCCAGGTGTTGCTGACCTTAACTTAGTCCTATGCTTTCTGTATACTCTCTGCTGAGTCGGAATCTTGGAGTTTCTTTGCTATCAAGCCCTTTTTTATAAACTGATCCTGAGAACAGTTGGCTCTATTTACAATATAATTGGTCTACATAGTCCTAGGCTGTCCTTCAACTCTGCCTTGTTTGCAGCAGCAACTCACATGTAAGTCTGAGGCTTTTCTCTATTTGCAATGAATTCCTTCCTGCCTGACTTCCTCTCCTCCTACAAGAGTTTTAAGCCTTGGTTAAAAAACATAGACAAAGTCCTTCCTTTCTTGACTTACATCCCCTTGTTATTATTAAGTGCTGATGAGTGGGTGCCCATTCATAGTGACTCTATATAGGGTTTTCGAGGAGTGGCTGGTGGGTTTGCAGAACTTGTGGTTAGCAGCAGTCCAGTACTTATCTTGCAAGGGCCCATACATTCCTTTAGGTATACCCAATATTATAAAGAAATAATTGCAAATGTGATAGTGACTCTGAGGGAAAATTAAAGATTTGAGTTAGATCTTCACAGGGCAACTGGGTACCTTCTAAAGCAGAGAAATGCAAGTTGAGATGGAAGAATAAGTAGCAGTTTAGCATCACAATATTAAGTAAAGACGGTGGTGGGAAGATATACATGCTAAGGATCTTGAGCAAGAAGAGGTATGTTCATGAGGGTCCTAGAAAGACCTCCCACCAACACACCTCACTTTCCTCCTTGCTTTCTCCCCACTTCATAACATTAATCAATGAAAGGCATTTGAACTGCAAGGTCGGTGGTTCAATCTTACCAGCTGCTCCTTGGGAACCCTTTACGGGGTTTGTTATGAGTTGAAACTGACTTGATGACACTTAAGAACAGCATGTGCATAGAGTCCTGATGTGGCACTCTGGGATGAAGCACTGGACCACAAGGTCAGTGGTTGAAACTCACCAGTCACTCCTCGAAAACACTATATAGGGTCACTAAGAGTGGGAACTTCTTAGATGGCACTTAGCAATAAGAACAACAACATGCACATACTATACATTCAAATTATCCTATTACTATGTCTTCCCACTATAATTCAAGCATTATGAGGGCAGAGATATTTGCCTGATGTGTGTGTGTGTGTGTGTGTGTGCGTGCGCGCACGCGCGCGAGAGTTTTGCTTTTACATTGCATACCACCAGTATCTAGAATTCCACTGCCATAAAATGGATTCCAGCTCATTGGGACCATATGTTGGGTTCCTAGACTCTAAGTCTTTATAGAAGTAGACCACTTCAACTGTTTCCTGAAGAAATGCTGGTGGGTTTGAACTGCTGACTTTGCCATTGGCAGCTCAACACTCAATCCATAACTTTACTAGGGCCCTTTGGTAACTAGAATGGTCGTGGTGGTTGTGTGCCACCAAGTCAGTCATAGAGACCCTGTATAGGGTGTCAGAGGCTGTAAATCTTTATGGGAGCAGAAAACCTCAACTTTCTCCTGAGGAGCAACTGGTAGATTTGAACTGCTGACCTTGTGGTTAGCAGCCCAGCTTGTAATCCACTATGCTAACAGGGTTCCTTGGTAGCTAAAAATGTTGCTGTTATTCAGTACCTTCAAGTTGGTTCCAACTCATAGCAACCCTGTATAGGGCCCTTTGAAAACTTCACAATTCTCTAAGGAGCCTCTTGAGAGCTTGAACTGCCAACTTTGTGGTTCAAACCAACCTTGCAGTCCAGTGCATTAACTCTCAGTGCCACAACAAGACTCGGTAGCAAATAGCAGGGTCCCAATACTACCCTATGGCAGGGGGCTGCACATAGTGACTCCAGCGTTAAGGGCCAGCAGGACCCAGGGTGTTAGGATGGGAGTGCAGAGCCCAGATCACATGGCGAGGTTGTCTGCCATGCTTTGGATTTAGGATTTCATCCTAAGTACCATGGAAAGCATCACAATAAATTAGAAATTAACATAGTTACCACTTTTCCCTCGGAAGTGGCAATTAAAACAATTTCTGTTGTTATTAAGCCAAGTTATGCTAAATTGTATTAAAAAAAAAAAAAGAAAGGTGATATTGTTTCAAACACTTGTTAGTCTACTGCCTAACGCAGTATAATTGGAAACCAGGGAGAAGGAAGTTAGCAGGACTTCAGCATGAATCTCTACCCATTGGGACAATCAACCCTAGTAACATTCTTGCCTCCTCTTCAATGAATGGGCTGTTTTGTTTTGTTTTTTGTTTTCTAATGTAAGGCATTCCATTACAAGCTTTGTAGAAAAGGATGGCTAGTTTACTGTGTGTACATACCCTAAATGATTTTGTGTATCTGGTTATTTATTTATATACTTGCCCTTGGGATAATATCCATTAACAAAAACACGAGAGGAGGTATTTAGCCTTATTTTGTACATGAATAAATTAAGAATAAGGTTGTAGGAAGGGAACCAGCATCTGAGTGTCTACCATGAAAGGTCATTTTATAGGTTTATTTTATTTAATATTCACAAAAGCTTTTGAAAAGGGAGACAAGTGCTTACCAGATGAGAGAAGGAATCCTAAGTAGGGTAACTAATCAGTCCACTGTCACAGAACAAGTAAGGGACAGCATTTGGATTCAAGGACAGATGTTCATAAGGCTAAAAATGCACGGTTTTGCCACTGTTTGTTACAGCTTCCAAGGGAAGGCTGAACAACTTGCTGGGATACGTGCATGAAAACCTGGTCTTCTCCCTGTTGGGCCACGATTGCTCTTTTTTCCCCACAATAAGATACTGCCTGTAATGTATCTCCAAAGGAAGTCTGCTAGCATAGTGGTTATGAATCGGGCTGCTAACTTCAAGGTCAGCAGTTCGAAACCACCAACTGTTCTGTGGAAGAAAGATGAGAATTTCTGCTCCTGTAAAGATTTACAGCCTCAGAAACCTTGTTCAGGGTCCTTATGAGTTGGAATCCACCCCACAGCACATAATCACCACGATCACCACCACCAATGAATTTCAAAATGCCATGCAATCTTCCTAAGGGCTAGGACAGTTCAGGAGAGAGATTGTAAAAATAGATATCAGACATACAGAAACCCAGCCCAACATGTGTGGTGCGACCTTTACCCTTCTTATTCTTAATAAATTATTTTCTAATCTGTTATAGGAGGCTCCTCAATGAGATGCTCTCTTGGGTCCCTTTTATCTCCAATATTCAATGAAATGTAAAGTGAACTGCATGTGATGAGTCAAATATATAGTGTCAGGGAAACTTCTGAAGAACCAGAGAAATGAGGTCGGTTGGAATCCAGAGCTCCTGCTCTGTATTAACAATCATCATTCTGTGCTCTTATTTCTAACAACTGAAAAGTCTTACCCCTGAAAGCTTTTGTTATGTATTAGCAGTAGAGGTCCAGTGAAGGAATTTTCACTTTCCTTGCAGGACTTGGGGTTCCATTCACAGTCAATGGACCTCATGGGTGGCCATCACCCATTTGTCAGTGGAGACTTGCAAGTTGCTATTGAATAGGCTTTAGTGGTGCTTTCAGGCTAATACTGGCAAAAGAAAGACAGATCTGGTAATCACTTTCTGAGAATCAGACAGTGAAATTCCAGTGGATCGGGGTGCGGGTGGGGGTGGGGGTTGCAGGACCCAATACATTTCCCTCTGTTGTGCATGAGGTCGCCATGACTCGAGTGTCCATTGGTTGTTAGTGCCGTCGAGTCAGTTCTGACCCATAGCGACCCTGTATAAGGTGTCCACGGAATGGCTGGTGAACTTGAACCACCAACCCTGGAATCAAGTGGACTTTGCAGTCCATTGTTAGCACTATAATGTTTGTCAATCACTTCACTCCTCTGAACCTTTTTAGAAGTCAGTACTTCCCATAAAAATCCACTCTATAAGATGTAAATTTCAGCTTAATTAGTGGGCTAATTTTCCAACATAATGTAAATAAATGGAGATTCTGACCACCTCTTATTCTGTGGCTCCCCAGACAATTTATTGGGTTTTGAAAATTGTGGACTTAACAAATAGGCATATTTTTTTACAAAGGAAAGGAGAAAGCAATTGCTTTCAGATAATGGTTTTAAAAGGCAGCTGAGTCTTTTTTATCTGAGTAATCATGCTAATTGCTCTCTCTCCTTATCGAAAGGCCTTCTGTGAGCTGCACATTTAGTTCACTCACACATGAGATTTCTTCTGTTGAAAACAGTTGGAAGAATCTTAAAATTTCCTCCTCGTTAAATAGATCTTAGTCTTAAGGTACTTTTCTTATTGCAAGTTTTGATACCTTACAACGTAGAAATAAAACTTCATCTCCATGATATCATCTTTATATTATGAGATAGTATGTTTTCTGATTCAGGTGGGAGCATTTTCCTGGGAACTGCTCAGATGTCTCTAGAGAACTAGTTCTTCCCAAACACAAGTAAAGTTCTTCCTTTACCTCAAATGACTGAGCTTTGCGGTTATAGATCTCTGTTTGGGCTTTTGTGCCTCTTGACAGCACTTTATTTTAATTTTAGAATATTATTAACCTCAACAACCATTTAAAAAACAGACAAACAAAAGTAAAGCAAAACGTACAATAAGACAGAAAAACTCTGCTTCTGGGATTTGATATATTTTGGGTGAGAGGTGGGAGGAACAGCGGGTCTGAGAAAAAAAAACAAACAAACCAAACTGCAACCATCAAGGCCAACCTATAATTGACGAAGGTTGAGAACTTGGAACAGCTTGTAATGAACTCTGAATTGGTCTCCTATCCATTGTTATAGTTGTCATTAGTAGAGTGGTCATTCTTAACAGTTCTCTGATTCTTCACATTGACCTAGCCTGTATTCTATCAATTACTGCTGCAATGAAAGACTCATTTAAATTAGGAATAGGCATCTTAATACCTTTTTTATAAATAGGCAGATTTTTCAGTTTGTGTGCTTGCCTAATTGGCAACCTGAATTTCATTTTTAAATCACTTTTTTTTTTCCTACTTGGACATATTTTTGACTGCTACAATGATGAATAATGTTGAGGAATCATATAAGTTTTGTTATTAAATTTTTATTATTAAATAATAATAATAAAAAATAATGTTATTAAATCTTTCTAATGAGGTCATGGAGTCTTGGTGTGGTACTACTGGTTAATGGGCTGGACTGCAAAGTTCGTTTAAACCACAAGGTTTAACCACTCCAGAACGGGGCTTCAAGCTCACCATTTACTCCTCGGAAACCCTATTCAGGGTCCCTATGAGTCATAACCTAATCAACGGCACTTAACAACAACAACAAATGAGGTAATACAACTCCCATTTCCTATAAAACTTTTCATATGATTATAGAATTGAGGTCAGATTATATTAGATTGTCAGATTTGATTAAATGACATTTATGAAAGTCTCGTTTTCTAAAAGTAATACTATCAAATGCTGTAAGGTGCCATCAGATTGGTAGCAACTCATGGAAACTCTATGTACAACAGAACCAAACACTGCCCAGTCTTACACCAGGCTCACAATTATTCTTACGTTTGAGCACATCACTGTGTTAATTCAACACCGTGAGAGTCCCCCTCTTTTTTCCCTGATGCTGTACTTTACCCAACATGATGTCTTTCTCCAGCGGATGACTTTAAAAGAACATGGGATGAAGTCTTGCCATCCTCGCTTCTAGTTCTTTCCAAACAAATATGTTCTTTTTCTCTCAGCCCATTTTGTTATTGTTGTTAGGTGTCACTGAGTTGGTTCTAACTCATAGCAACCCTATGCACGATAGAACAAAAAAAATGCCCAGTTGTCCACCATCCTCAAAATTGTTGTTATGTTTGAGCCCATTGTTGCTGCCACTGCCCTTGGGGGACTTCCTCTTTTTTCCCTGAACCTCCACTTTACCCAGCATGAAGTGCTTCTTCAGGGACTGGTCCCTCTTGATAACACGCTCAGAGTATGAGAGATGAAGGCTCATCATCCTGGCTTCTAAGGAACATTCTGACTGTATATCTTCCAACACATTTTTTTAATATTCTTTTCGAACACCATAACTCCACTGATTCAATTCTTCTCTGGTCTTCCTTATACACTGGCCAACTTTCATATGCGTATGGTGTGATTGAAAACATGACTTGGGTCAGGCACACCTTAGTCCTCAAACTGATCTCTTTGCTCTTGAACATTTCAAAGAGGTCTAGTGCAGCAGGTTTGCCTAATGTAATAAGATGTTTGAGTTGTTAATTGCTGCTTCCTTGAGTGTTGATTGTGGAACCAAGCAAAATGAAGTTTTTGACAACTTCAATCTTAAGTCTATTTATCAGGATGCTTTTTGTTGGTACAATTGTGAAGATCATTGTTTTCTTTACATTGAGGTGCAAATCCATACTGAAAACTGTGGTCTTTGATCTTTATCAGTATTTTTAGTACTCCATGCTTTCAGCAAGCAAAGTTGTATCATCTGCATATCGCAGATGCCACATTCTTCTTCATCTAATCAAGCTTCTCATATTATTTGCTAAGAATCTAGATTGACTAAGTACGGTGAAAGGATACAATCCTGGCATACACCTTTCCTGTTTTTAAGCCATTTAGTAGCCCTCTGTTCTGTTCAAATGTCTGCCTCCTGTTCTATATACAGATTCCTCATAAGTGTAATCGAGTTTTATGTAATACCCATTCTTCACAATGCTATCCATAGCTTGTTAAGATCTACATAGTCAAAACCTTTGCATAGTCAATAAAGCACAAGTAAACATCTTTCTGGTATTCTCCACTTTCAGTCAAGATCCATCTGATGCCAGCAATGATATCTCTAATTCCATGTCTTCTTCTGAATCCAGCTTGAGTTTCTGGCACTTCCCTGTGGTTGTACTGTTATAGCCATTTTTGAATTATCTTCAGAAAAAGTTTTTACTTGCATGTGATATTATTGATGTTTTCTAGTGGTTTCTACATTTTGTCGAGTCATCATTCTTTGAAATGGGCACAGATCCGCATCTCTTCCAGTGAGTTGGCCAGGTAAATGTCTTCCAAAGGAGCACCTCCAATGCCTCTTGGTCTCTATACAGATTCCCTCATAAGCACATTGAAATGTTCTGTAGTACCCATTCTTTGCATTGCTATCCATAGTTTGTCATGATTGTTGTTGTTGTTAGGTACTGTTGAGTCAATTCCAAGGCATAGCGACCCTTTATAGGGTTTCCAAAGAGCAGCTGGTGAGCTGGAACCACCAACCTTGCAGTTCAAGTGACTTTGCAGTCTGATGCATTAGCCCACAACGCCACACAGTTTAAAACATAGATGAAATCAGTTGGTTGAAAGATTTCAGTTTGTGTTAATTACGTCAATACCTGGGCCCTGTTTTTCTCCAGTGCCTTCCGTACAGTTTGAACTTCTTCAGCGCCATCAATACTTGATGCTGTGCTGTTTCTTGAGATGGTTAAATAGTAATCGTTACTTTTTTAACATGTGTATGCCTTCTATCTTCTTTTGATGCTTCCTGTATCATTCATTATTTTTCCCATAGAATCCTTCAATATCCAAGTCAAGGCTTGAATTTTTTTCTTTAGTTCTTTCAACTTGAGAAATGCTGAGCGTGTTCTTCCCTCTTGGTTTTCCACATCCAAGTGTTGCATATTTTACTATAACACGTGACTTTGTCTGCTCCAGCTGGCCTGTACAAATTTCTGTTCAGCACTTTTAATTCTCGTTTCTTCCATTCCCTTTATCTTTCCTATGCTGGAAGGAAGTTTCAGGGTATCTTCTGACATCCATTTTGGTCTTCTTTCTTTCCTGTCTTTTTAATGACCTTCTTTCCTTTATGATGATCTTGATGTTATTACACAACCTCTTGGGTCTTCAGTCGTTAGTGCCCAATGCATCACATATATTCTTGAGATGGTCTCTAAATGCATGTGGGATATAGTCAAAGCCATTTTTTTACTCTCTTTTACTTATTTTAATTTTCTTCACTTTCAGGCTGAACTTACAGATGCTCAATTGGTGGCCTGTTCCACAGTCTGTCTCTGTCTTTGTTGTGGCTGATGATATTGAGCTCCATCATCTTTTCCCATAAATACAGTCATTTTGATTCTTGTGTATTCCATTTGGTGAGGTCCATGAGTATAATCAGCTTTAATGTTGTTTTAAAAAGTTATTTGCAATGAATACATCATTGTCTTAACAAAATTCTATCATGTGATCTCTAGCATCCTTTCTATCACCAATGCCCTATTTTCCAACTATTGATCTCTCCTCTTTATTTCCAACCTTCACATTCTAATCATAAGCAATTACCATGCATACTAATTGCATGTTTGATCAACTTCAGACTGAGGAAGTTTGTCGATTTCTTCAGTTTCATCATCAAAGACTAAAAATGTCACTGGTTTTAGTGGTTGGTGTGTAAATTTGAGAAATAGTATTCACTGTTATTTTTGTAGGCATACGGATATTATGCTATCACAGACAACACTGTACTTCAAGATGGATCTTGAGATGTTCTTTTTGACTATGTACGCATCTCCATTCCTCTTGAATTTATTAATCCTGGCATAGTAAACCATATGATTATCAGATTCAAAATGGCCAATATGAGTTCCTTTCAGCTTACTAATGCCTATGATATTGATCTTTATGCATTTCATTCATATTTGACAACTTCAAATTATCTTAGATTCATGCTTTGTACAGTCCATGTTCTGATTAATAACGGATGTTTGCAGTTCTTTCTCCTTATTTTGAATTGTGGCTCATCAGAAAATGGACATCCCAAAAGGTTTACTTTATTCATGTCATTATGTTCAACTCTACTTTGAGGATGCAACTCTTCCCCAGTCATAGTTTGAGTGGCTTCCAACCTGAGTGTTCATCTTTCAGGCACTATATCTGACAATATTCTGCTGCTGTTCATAATGTTTTCATTTTCCAGGACTGGCTCTTACAATGTTCCACTGCCAGTTTTATAAAGTATTTAGTGGCTAAGCATTCAGAATTAGCCTGCCTCCCCTTCCTCCTAGGCTGCCTCGGTCTGGAAGCTCCACTAAAACCTATCCACCATGGTTAACCCATCTGGTATTTCAGATACTAGTGGCATAGCTTCCAGCATCACAGCAACACTCAAGCCACCACAATACAACAAACTGACAGATGAGTGATGGACTTCCAAATTTACAGCCTTTTAAACTTATTATTTATCATACTTCTGTTGGTTTGGTGGGGCAGTTCCTCTACTAGATTTTGGGGAAGGTTCAAATGGCCCCACTCACGTCTCAGAAAGATTTTGTTGTCTATTTAGAGGGGTCATCATTGCTCTTTTCCACGTGGTATCTGTCTTTGGATAAGTTAAACCTTCCTTGCTGTAACAAGTAGGCTTCCTTACATGCAGTCTTTGAAGAGAGTCACAAGAGGGTATAGTCTAAAATTGCAAGTGTTCTCGAAAGTTAGGTCACTTATTTTGCAGTGTCACTTCTACTATATTCTATGGTAAAAAGCAAGTCAAAGGACAGCCCAAATTGAAGGGCTGAATAAATAGATTCCATCTCCTGCTGGGATGAGCTATGAAAAGATGTGTGGTCATATTTAATCTACCACACTTATAGTAGCATGTTTTCCCTCAGAACTCATGCCACTTGATCAGTTAAGACACGTTTTTGACTGAGTTCTTTTGTAGACTTAGAATCCTTTTGAACACATTGCTCCAGATAGCCATCATTAATCCATCAGAATTGTGGATTGTCACAAGATATAAAATTTATCTGCCATCTAGACAGCGCAGCATGTGGGTAGGAGCATCCAGATGGAAAATTCAGACATCCTGACCTCAAACCTTGCTGTCTTCCTGTTCCATTTCTCTTTACTGTTAGTCAATTTTTTGATATTACTTAGTGCATGTTTAAAAAGTAATTTACTTCTACCAGTAAAATTATTTAAGAACTTTGCAGCTTTTTTTTTTTTTTTTTTTTAAGTTTGAATGATATCATCATGGTTGTTTTGTTAAGTACCTTCAAGTCGGTTCCGATTCATAGTGACCCTGTATAGGGTTTCCGAGGAATGCCTGGTGAGTTTGTTCCACTGATCTTATGGTCGAGTGCTTATCCTATAGTGCCACAACAGGACTCCATCATCATGGTAATATGTAATTTTTGGGAGCGATTATAGCATAAACTGTTAAAAATGTGTTTTCAGCCTTAAACCAAAAATCTCCCCTGAAGTCTTCTTAAAAGCAAACAATAATTTAGTTTAACTAGTAAAGAATGCCTTGAGCATTGTTCTCTTTAAAGATCTTTTCATATGGGATATACTTGACAATAGTAATTTGAAAGATCATATAGGAAACTTAGGGGATAATGAGTTTATGTTAATGGTGGAGGAACAACATAGAAAACCAGGATGAGGATGGTTGCACATTTGGAAGAATGTAATGAATGTCACTAAATTGTACCTCTACAAATTATTAAAGTGGTTTATGTTCTGCTGTTTATATTTTCACACAACAACAAAATATATGTATAAAAGAAAGTACTGAAAACTAACAAAAAAAAGTAAGCATACAAACAATGAGATTAAGGTATAATTATTGGACTTTAGTCATCCGGAGGAAAGAGCAGTACAGTGGACTAAGGGACCAGACTTACATCAACCTCTATGACTCTGAGAACAGAAGAACTCTGTGGTACCTAGCCTCCACTATCAGTTACTTTTTAAGGGATCACATTACAAGGTCCTGGAGAGAGTTTGAGAAAATGTGAAACAAAAGACCAGGCTTATTAGTCAGATAGAATATTAGAACTCCCAAGATTATGGCCCTTGGCCACCCTTCAGGTCTGGAACTGAACTCCCCGCCAAGTCAGTTTTCGGCTTAGGATAGACTAGTCTACAAGGAGCATGACAACACTAGGAAGATGCACACATATTAGAATAATCAACCATTTGAGATAGAAGGGAAAGTCTTCACAAAAGAACGAAAAATAACAATTGTTAGGAATGGAAATGGGAATGAAGAAATGCTACAAATGATGTTGCATTGCAGAATTTCAATCAATGACATGAAAATTAATGTTTCTGAATTGTTGAATGGAAAACTGATCTGCTCTGTAAATTGTCACCCAATCCACAGTTAAAAAAAATAATAATGAGAGTAAAAAAAAAAAATGTTTATTAATCTGGACATCATCTTAACCAAATATCAGAACATGAGATATTTCAGAAATCAGTTAATCTGCAATCTTAAGCAGATGTCAGTGTCATGAAAGGCAAAATATATATATATATAAGGTGAAAGATGTTTCGAATTAAAGGAGACACGACAACAAAATACAATCCACTGTTGTATTTTGAATTCTAGAATTGAAAAAAACAAAAACAAAAAAAACCCCGACCTTATAAATGACCACCTTGGGACCATTTTGAACTGTTTACTATTGGTTCAGTGATATTGTTGTATCAGTGACATGATAGTATGTGTGTTGTATTATATGTGTCATTTTATGTATCAACATTACATTTCTTCCATGTGATGCCGGAGGCTCTCCTGATTCCTAGGAGAAAAATGATGATGTAATCAGAAAGCATCAAAATTATTTCAAGTTTTTTTCAAATGGTTCAGTAGCAATTGAGGATAGAATATACAGACACACACAAAAACATATGGGAGCGTATGTCCAAAAGTATTTCTACTAGGATTCCAGTTCATAGATGTACAATCTTATTTCAGTCGAAATGTGTTTAAGCATATCTCTGTGATTAGTGGATGGCCTCAGACCAGTTCTTTCAGTAAAGCGCTTCTGTTCATCTTTGTTATTGTCGTTAAGTGCCGTTGAGTCGGTTCTGAGCCATAGTAACCCTGTGTAGGGTTTCCAAGGAGTGGCTGGTGAGCTTGAACCACCAACTTGTAGTTCAAAGTGAGTTTGCAGTCCAGCGCATTAGCCCACAGCTCCACACCAGGACTCCTTCATAACAGATTTCCTGGGATCTGCAGGGCGGGGTACATTCTAGGCAGAGAGGCCAGCTCAGAAGGTTATGGTAACTGTTTTTTGTTTTCCTTCGTATTTTGCAAACAATAGTTTTCGTTCAGATTCTACTCCAATACTATGGGTAAGTGGAACAGGTCATTTCAAGTTGGGTGGCACTTCGTCCTTATAAAATGGAGCTGCCAATTCAGATTTATAATATGTAAATTGTTTAAGAATTAACTGCCTGACTGCAAAGGGTTTAAAACAGCCTTTCTCATCAAAACGTTGAATCTTTGAAACCAAGGACATAGCTGTGTTGAGGAGGTTAGGTGATGTATACTGTATCAGTGCCTTTTCAGTAATTGTTTTCCTGGATTACACACAAGGATCTATCACTTGCCTGTAAATTATAATACTAAAGGAAATCAACTTGTGTTTTGGCAAATCTATTTTCTCACGACACTGTTTTATTTCATTCTCAAAATAAGATTGGGTAATGGGAGGAAGTCTGGGTAGAAAAATTGACCCTGACTATGTCATTTGTGAAATAATTATGCAGATTCTGGGTTCTCTAGAAGCGTAATGTGATTGAGAGCATATAGAATAGATAGCAATTCTGAAATTTTTATTATTTGTAAAATTACAGCACTTTCTAGAGAAAGTTGAATTTGCTGTAGATTTAGAGTAGGAGAGGTGAGACTTAATCTGGCACGTCGGAGGATTGGGAAGGTATGGGATCGATGGAAGAGACCAGAGAAAAAGGAGTCCCACGTGGGTATTCATTATGTGCATGTGATGGGGGAGCAGATCTCATTTGCAGGAACTAAGGGGCTTTGATTGACATTATGTCTATATGTTAGATGGAACCGAACAATATTGTTGCTAGGCGGAGTGAAAGCAGTGCAGAACACACTGGAGTTAATGTGTGGTGTGGCAGACAACAGGCTTGCTGAGTATGGGATTGACCATGACTTGAATTAAATTGGAAACTAAGTAATGCATGTGAACAGTATGCAGGAAAAGCCCAGCAGAAAACTTGCCCTTGGGATCATTGAACTGAGATGAGTATTCGTCTCTGAAATATCTGTTCTTGCAAAGCACCATTAGGAGAATGTTTGGCAGAGAGGGAGTAATGTTCCAAGAGGTAATGAGGGCTGCTAAGGATTAGAGATGTATGCCTGGAGCAAGGGTGGGGCCAAAGAAGCACACATGTTATATATTTGTCACTGATGATCTACAGGAAAGAAAGAAACCCCAAACCCTAACCTAGGTTTTGATTAAAGAATTGGAAGCTGGTTTGGAAGGAAGTTGATGATTTACATTTTCTTTCTTTTAAAGTTTTTACTGTGAATTGAGTGAAAGTTCAGCAGAGCATCATTTCTATATTCAACAAATCACATACTTTTTTTCATTACAATGATTATAACCCCTCCCATATACCATTCATTAACAGTATTTGTCTCTATTCATTTTAGCTTTTTTTTCTTTCTTTTTTTTTTTTAACACTCAGGCATATATAATAACTTACACCACCAAAGGGCACATTCTACAAGTCTGCCTCCTGGCCACCAGCTCTCAGAATCTAGTCTTCAGCTGCTCCCTCTCTCCATGTCCCTATCTCTGCTTCTTTGGATACGATTTCACATTCTGCTTGTGCTCTTCTCCCTTGATGATCATACGGTCCTTTGTTTCTAGACTGTAAGGTTAACTACTCCCCAGTTTTTGTTACAAACTTTCTACCTTTACAATTGTGACAGATGCAATTAGTCATGATAATAACTACTCACTATTGAATCATAAGAATCTTATCCCCATCTCTTTTTTACCAGACCCATCTAGACAAGATGAAAACTATTCAGTGGGGACTCTAACTTCCCCCACACACTCTTAAACTAAACTTCTTGAAACCTTGCAAACCAGTCACTTCATGCCTTTATCTCCCCCTCATTTTAGGTAGCCAATGTGTAAGTTGCCCATGCTTATCCTACAGTGTCACCAGGACACCATAGGAAGCATTGTTGTTGTTGTTATGTGCCGTGGAGTCGGTTCCAACTCATAGCGACCCTGTACAGGGTTTCCAAGGCTGTAAATCTTTATGGGAGCAGAAAGCCTCATCTTTCTCCTGCGGAACAGCTGGTAGTAGCATGTTGTTGTTGTTATGTGCCGTGGAGTCGGTTCCAACTCATAGCGACCCTGTACAGGGTTTCCGAGGCTGTAAATCTTAACGGGAGCAGAAAGCCTCATCTTTCTCCCGCAGAGCAGCTGGTAGTTTCAAACTCCTGACCTTGCGGTTCACAGCCCGATTCATAACCACTACGCTACCAGAGCTCCAGAAGGCAAAAATACTATGGTGGTCAAATGAATAAATAAGAGTGCTTTTATTAAGCTATAAATTAGTGTGTGTGAAGAATACACAATTTGCAATGCTTTCTCCAGAAATGTGGGTGGCTCTGTAGGATAAGCACTGGACTGCAAACCACATGGTTTTTGGTTCAAGATCACCAGCTGTACTATGGGAAAAAGATGAGGTTCTCTGCTCTTTCAGAGATTTACAGCCTGGGAAACCCTATATATAGTCTGTATGATTCAGAACAGCATCAATACCATTAACAACAGTAAAAACAACAATGATTATTTAGTTCTTTCAATCGCTGTTATTTTAAGTGCCATTTTGGTGTGTTGTCAGCTAGCAGTGATTAAGCTGAAGAAAGAACCCAAAGATCTCGTTCTTTCTAAAGTTATCTTTAAGGAATGATGAGCGGTAGTCACCGGAACTTGACTTGATAAGCAACATGGGAGAGTTGATGGTTGTTAAGTGCCTTCGAGTTGGTTTCAACTCGTGATGACCCTTTATAGGGTTTCTAGGGAGGGTCTGATGGATTTGAATCACCAACCTTGTGATTAGCAGTCAAGTTTTTATCCTGTAGCATCACACCAGGACACCATCATGGTAGAGAGGAAATGCTAATTAATTTGGAGATATCATGATTGAAAATTGCATCTGGTTTTAAATTTTGGTTCTAACTGTAGCTGACACACTCTCTGACCAGGGTTCAGACTTCCTTACTCCGAACCTTGATTCATAAAGTTATAAAAAGGGAAACTATTGGGTTAAACTAGGGATGGTAAGTGTGTGCCAGCCATCTGTTCTGCCTCTAAAGGCAAATGCACCCTTTCTCTTTGATCTTAGAGGAAGCAACACAGTCCCTTCAGCATGTACTATTTGTTTTCTGTGGGATATTCTCCATCACAGAATAAAAGGAAAATAGAAATGAACTGGTTCATAGTGGCTTAGCTCTCATTATGAGTCTGGTCTTGTGTTAGTCACTTTGCATGTAATATGCTAAGATATATAAAAGTGACATTAAACAAGAGGCAGGAGGGTTAAAGCTGATAGAGTGCTAGGTTCAAACTATGACATAGACTATTTAAAATATTTTGAATAAGTAAGAGTTTCCTCTCCATTTCTAAGACCTGGCTTGGTAGAATGTCCCCAGTGAATGGTTACATGAGTGAATCTATGAATGAGTGAATGAATGAAATGTCTGTGACAAGAATTTCCCCATGTTCATGAATTCAGACTCTTTCTTTATTGTTGGGTTTAACATCTGCTGACCTGTTTACAATTCAGTTCTCTAGTTACTCAGTGGATTTCCTCAATTCAGTCCTTTTTCATTCCTGAAACAAGGCTCAATTGATGAAGATCATAGGTTGCATTGTTCCAACATGAAATCATATATAATGAAAATACTATACATCTTCCAGCTGCCATATAAAAGAATGTTTTGGAAAATATTTCCATCACTATTCATTTATCATTACTAAACAATAAATCAAAAATTCATGGATGTTCTTCTTTAGAGTTGATTTTGGGTGTATATTCAGTGAAAGTGCAGTCATTGAAGGCATTATGAGCGACGTCTTCAGGAACACTCCGAGGGACATCAAGTCTGTATTAAGACAGTCCCCTACCTGAAAGAGTATAGGCCAATTGTTTAAATAATGTACACTTAGTTTCTCCTGATAATACTTTGAAAACATAGTCAGGTGAAGACATTATTTGTGTTTGTGAATTCTGGCACTTGGGATACAAATTTGTTATGGCAAGTCAATTGTCCTTATAGTTTCTAGGAGTACTATATAATAAATGAACCTAAACAGTATATTAAATTAATGGATTGTATTTGTCACCGGAAGAAAGTCAAAACAAAACAAAATAAAATGACGCAAAAACCTTATGAATTGCTGCTGTGGAACTCCAGGTTATTCATTGAATTTCTGGCTCTAATATAGCTTCCGAAAAGCAATTATAAATTTCATCCTAAACTTCTTCCAATGACAAGTGTCTCTGGAATGACTGTCAGTGGAATCTTTCTTTAGAGAGCATGTCTTTTGTCAGAGGAAATGATACTCAGCAACATTCAAAATAGTTCGCTGCAAAATTAAGCTATGGGACTTTCATCCAATCCAATGTTTTTGCTCCCATATGTCAGTGACATCCTCTGCCATTAGGCTTCCTCTGTTTCTTGTGTTTCCCATATCACATATGAGCCTGTCTGTCCCATTTTGCCATTTTCCATCCCATGGCTCTCAACAGCAGATATGGAGCTATTGAGTTTTTGGTTAAGGTTCTTCCCAATAAATGGACTAGACCAAACATAAAGCAAGCAGGCAGATCTTCTATATCTTGAGATTTGAGCTGTAGCTAAGACATGAATCCAGCTGCTAATGCAATCTTCCCTTTGTTGGGATCTTTATTCAAAAGACATTTCACCTGCTGGGGTTAAAAAGATGGCGGTTGTCTGTACATGACCTTCCTGCCTTATCATTACCCACAGTGCCATGCCAATGTCCCATGCAGTGTGGGTGTAAGGATTATGGTGACAGTGTATGTCCAAATCATTTATTCCATTACCTAAGGCCGTCCCTTCAGCTGCACTACACGTTAGTCTGATTATCTCAGAGGCTGGAGACAAGGAGCAGAGAGCAGACATTTTTCACATGTGGATTGAGAAAGACTCACTTAGTGCAGTCAGACGGAAATGGGCAGGTAAGAACTTCCCAGAAAGAGAAAGCACGGCACATTCTGTGATGGTGATATTTATTTGGACTCTTTAACCTGTGTGATTCCCACGGTACAATCCTCAAAGCCCAACCTTTAATACAATTTCAAATGAGAAAATAGAAAACAGGACAGCTCTACCTTGCCTCTTCAAAGAGAATTTGTTGCCAAAGTTTCTACGTCCCAGTGCAAATGAAAAGGCATTTCTTTCTCTTCTTTGAAAACCCTGTACCAATGTTTAATTATATTCATAGCATGCATATAGAATGCAGAGAATAAGTGCATGTAGCTTCATTTTAGAAGGCAAACAGGTTACTAACAGGAGCATAATTTTACTTGACTTATATCAATAAATTAGGTGGCTTTGGTAGCATAGTGGTTACGAATCAGGTTGTGAACCGCAAGGTTAGCAGTTTGAAACTACCAGCTGCTCCGTGGGAGAAAGATGAGGCTTTCTGCTCCCATAAAGATTTACAGTTTCGGAAACCCTGTTCAGGGTCACTATGGGTCGGAACCGACTCGACAGAACATAACAACAACAACATATCAATAAATTGCATTTACAGTACCCAATCGAATATTGTACCACCACTGTTTTGAAACAATGATCATTTCCAAAGGTAATGATCATTTTCAAAAATACCATTTAAAAAATTTTTTCATAAAAATATCAGTCCATTCATTAATTGTTGCATTTTTGGCTCACAAAGTAGAAGCAAAAGTGGTCTAAAAGAAGAAATGTATTTCTCACACAAAACAAATAAGCAGGTTCCAGCAGGAAGGGCTGGGGCTGGCCAGGAGGGTGACAACGTTGATGGGCTCTTAAGCATATTTCCGTATTTGGGTAGCTGTTTGTTGTTGTTAACTGCCCTCAAGTAGCTTCCTACCCATAGCAACCCTGTATAGGGTTTCTGAGGAGCAGCTGGTAGGTTTGAACTGCCGAGCTTGTAGTTCAAACCGATCCTGAGGTACAGTGCATTATCGTACAGCACCACACGTCAGCCACTTTTTGTCCCCTCCCATCTACATACACTGGCTCACAAACTGGGATGATTAAAAAGAAAAGAAAGGTCCCTTTATAAATGATATCTGGAAGCTTGTTTAGGTTCTTTGTTTAAAAAGCACACGTTTAGCTGGTGCCTTCATTTCTATCTTCATACAAGCGTGGAATTTGCTTATATGAGGATTGTGGCAGGTGTTATTTGTGTATTAGAGACTGAGAAAAGAAAATATGATTATCAGTGATAAAATAAATTCATTGTCTGTTGATCTGAGTTTTTTGTTAGGAGAAATTAATTATATGGAAAAATATTAGGTGATGGATTCGTGTAGGGAGAATTATGAAGAAAAACAGAGACTTCTCTCCACATTTAAGATAAGCCTAAAAATAAACAAGCAAGCCAATAAATCAAACCCATTGCCATGAACTCGATTCCCACACATAGTGGGCCTGGTGTGTCGTGTTCTCATACCTGAAGCCTTTATTAGAAAAGATTGCTAGGTCTTTCTTCCATGCAGTTGCTTTGTGGGTTTGAACTACTAACCTTTAGGTTAATAGTATAGCGCAAGCTATAAGGAGCTCTGGTAGCATAGGGGGTATGAATTGGGCTGCTTATCTCATGATCAGCTGTTCAAAACTACCAGTTGTTCCATGGGAGAAAGGTGACGTGTTCTGCTCCTGTAAAGATTTACAGCCTCGGAAACCCTGTACAGGGTCGCTATGGGTTGGAACCGACTCCACGGCACACGACAACAACAACCACAAATAAGGTTAATAGTTTGCACCACCCGGGGACCTGTAAGCTAACCCTGTTTTTGTCATTGGTAACTGCTGTCAAATTGGTCTCTGACTCATGGTGATTCCATATATCCTTTAAGGTTAGAGCCAGAACACACCATAGAGGAGTTCTACTTGGAATTCTATGACATATGGAGTTGCCATAAGTTAGGGGTCGATTTGACAGCAGTTACCAACTACAACGTAGTGGTTACGAATCGGGCTGCAAACCTTAAGGTCAGCGGTTGGAAACTACCAGCCGCTCCGCTGGAGAAAGATGAGGCTTTCTATTCCTGTAAGGATTTACACCCTCGGAAACCCTGTACAGGGTCGCTATGGGCCGGAACCGACTCAACGGCACTTAACAACACCAACAACAACACCAACTACAACAGCAGGGCTATGTTAGAAGTCGCATGGTGGTGCAAATCCTGGTGTGACACTAATATAAGCACTGGGCTGCTAAGCACAAGGTCTGTACTTTATACCCACCAGATGCTCCTTGGAAACTCTCTACAGAGTCTCCGAGTTGGAACTGACTGAACGGTACTTAACAGTAACAGTAATAATAAAAGAACTTAAAGGAAGCAGTTCACTAGGCCTCTCTTCCTGGGAGTCACTGAATGGGTTCCAACTCTCAACCTTAGTTTCATCACTTGAACCATCCAAACTTCTGAGGTAATCTTGGTGCTATTGGTACTGTTTGATGCTGGCGATTTGATTCTGACTCATAACAATTCCATGTAAAAAAGTAGAGCTGCTTTTCTTGATTGTGATTTTTATGAAATCGGATCGCTGTGTCTTCTCTTGAAGAGCCAACACTGGGTTTGAACTACCAACCTTTCTGTTAGCAGCCAAGTGCTTAGCCGATTTGAAATTAAATACCAAGTGCTTATTTCATATTATTAAGAAATACAATGAATTTGTAAGGCATAACAATCAATATTTTATTTAATAAATGACTATTAACCATCTAAAAGGAGCTCTGGTAGCATAGTGGTTATGAATTGGGCTGAAACTACCAGCTGTTCCTCAGGAGAAAGATGAGATTTTCTACTCCCATAAAGATTTACAGCCTCGGAAACCCTGTACAGGGTCGTTACGAGTCGGAACCAACTCCACGGCACATAACAACAACAACATTAATCATCTAGGGAGTCCTGGTGTGGC
>NW_006408523.1:20292877-20327200 GCF_000296735.1 Chrysochloris asiatica | reverse complement strand
CCTCGGAAACCCTGTACAGGGTCGTTACGAGTCGGAACCAACTCCACGGCACATAACAACAACAACATTAATCATCTAGGGAGTCCTGGTGTGGCGCTGTGTGTTAATGTGCCAGACTGCAAAGCCATTTGAATTGCAAGGTCAGCAGTTCAGGCTCACCAGCCACTCCTCGGAAACCCTACACAAGGTCACTATGGGTCAGAACTAACTTGATGGCACTTAACATTACCATCTGAGGAGTCCTGGTGTGCCACTGTGGTTTAATGCACTGGACTACAAAGATGATTTGAACCTCAAAGTGGGCAGTTTAATCTCACCAGCAGCATCTCAGAAACCCTATACAGGGTTGCTGTGGGTCAGAACCGACTCGATGGCACATAACAACACTTACCATCTGACTATTCCAATTACACTTGGATTTACTCAGTACCTACTCATTAGACTGTGAACCACAAGATTCTCAGTTTGAACCCACCAGCCCCTCCTCAGGAGAAAGATGAGATTTTCTGCTCCTGAAAAACTTTAAAAGCCTCAAAAACCCTATACAGTGTTTTTACCAAACAAAACAAATCTGGATTGGAAGAAGGACCGTCAGAATGCTCCTAAGAAACCAGGTTGGCAATACGTTGTCTTTCCTACTTCAAACATATTATCAGAAGGGACCCAGTCCCAGGAGAGGAACATCATACTGGATAAAAGGGAAGGTCAGCAAAAAAGAGGAAGACCCTCAATGTGATGGATTGGCACAGTGGCAGCAGCAATGTACCCAAACATCACAATGACAGTGAGGATGGCATAGGACCAGGCAGTGTTACATTCTGTTGTGCATAGGTTGCTATGATAACACCTAACAACAACCATTCTTTTCCAAGTATTTTGTGTGAGATATTTCAATCTATTTCTACTGTGAATGTAAAATTATGCCTGTCCTAACTATTGTTGTTAAGTGCCGTCCATTTGGGTCCGACTCTTAGTGACCCTGTATAGTGTTTCCTAGGAGTGGTTGGTAAATTTGAATCTCTGACCTTGTGATTCAAACCTCCCTTGCAGTCCAGTGCTTATCCTATGGTTCATTTAGTAGGCTTTTAAAGTAAAGGGTTTTTTATTCAGTAATTTAACTATGTGATATAGGAGGGGAATTTAAAAAATCATGGAAAATGGCATCAAAATATAAGGAAATTTCTCCACAAACTTTTTGAAACCTTTCTATTTTGAGGAAATGCTATGAATTAAATACTATTTATGGATGAATACTGTACATTTTCCAGATTCCAGGTTACCGATAAATTGGGGTATTATCTTCAGAATCTTTAGCATCATTCAGACTTCCCCCCTCATAGTCACCCTTTCAATGTTTAAAAGATTTTTTAAATGCACATCTTAGAGTAATTATACATTGACAAGTAAGAAGATATTGCATGTCATAGTCTTCGTTTTTCTCTAAAAGCATGTTTACTGAAAAAATCAAATTACCTTGGGTTTTATTCACTCTTGGAATTTGTTTCATGTCACATCACTGAACTTTATTGTGGATTTGCTAGGGGAAAAATACTAATGTTGGTAATTCCCCATAAAAAAAAACAATAAGCCTCCCTTTTCTTACTCCTGATTTAAACTAAAGGATGGTTGGAAATACCATCTCTCTGCCTCTGTCCATTACTAACCATTCCTACATGAAGGCCGTGCAATTTGACTGATAACCTTTGAGTGGGTTGTTTAACTCAAGTAGCCATGTCAATCCATTAGCTCTGCTCCTTTGTGTTTCTCTGTCTAGGGTTCACAGAACCTGGTACCATTGAGTCCATTATGATTCAGGGAGATCCCATGTATAAGGGGACTTCAAAAATTTGGTGGAAAATTGGGTACAAAAGATAATGAACCTTGGTCGACTGGCCCAGTATAGTCCAAAAGACAATGGCACATTGCCATTCATTTCTAGGGGTTGGTATACAGCAATCCCTTGCTGAACTGCAGTTCTTTTGAATTCACATCATTTAACACTTTCAAGTTTAGATAAAAAGACAACGTTGTACATTTGTAAACCCTACTTTGGTGAGTACCATCGGGAATCTTAAAAGCTCATGAACAGCCATCTGAGATGCAACAGTTGGTCTCTCCATGTGCAGAAGAAAGAAGAGTGGTGAAAATTGAAGATGCTATTGGAAACAACTAGTCCAGTGGACCATTGGAGCAGGTGAACATCAGTCACTGTGACTCTGAGTCTGGAAGAACTTGAGGATGGCTAGCTGCTACTATCAAGTGTCCTGAAAGGCATCACATTAAAGGTCCCAGAAAGAGTGGGAGAAAATGTGAAAGACAACACAAAATTATATTTAAAAAGACTGGACTTACTGGTCAGAAAGATATTGGGGGAACCTGATACTATGACCCTTTATCACTTTCAGATCTAGAATGGTACTTACCCTTGTGACCCAACTTTCAGACAAGCAATGGATAGGTATATATGGGGTCAATACTAGTAATGGTTCTCCACCATTATCATTCAAGATGAAAAGGGCAATATTTACCAAAGGACAAAACTGAGAAGGAATGGGAAGGGCGGTGGAATGGACATAGGATCCACAGGTAGGAATTAGGATAACTGTTGTTGTAATCATGGCTTGGATCAGGTACACCTTAGTCCTCAGATTGATCCCTTTTCTCTTGAACACTTTAAAGAGGTCTTCTTAAGCAGATCTGCCTAATGCAATATATTGATTTGTTAGTTGTGGATCCAAGTAAAATGAAGTCTTTTGAGATAAAACAAAGTATGCAATTTGTTGAATGTAAAACAGATGATCTTCTTTGTAATCCTTCACTCTCATTCACAATAAAAAGTATATTAAGAAAAGATAATGAAGATACTTTTTGTTAGCTGTGTAGTGCTTTAACCATAGCACTGCCAGTGCTTCTTAAAGATAACAAAAGTCATTGTTGATGGCGTATTTGCCATATGTCTGTCACTGTGCAAAGGGCTGTGTCTGCAGAATCTCATTTAATCCTTTGATGTGAATGAGTTAGGAAATTGTTATTATGCCATTTGTACAGATGAGGCAAGAAAAGCTGTAAGAGGTTAGATAACTTGTAAAAGATGTAGGATTCATAAGCAAGTAGTAGATTCAAACACACACATAGCAAAACATATCACATATTTAAACAGTGGTACTCTGGCGTATCTTTCTGAAGACCCCACAGAGGCCCACAGTGGTCGGGGAGAGGATTATAACTGCCAGGACTGCACTCTCAGCTCAGTTTTTTCTCCATGGCTACTTAATTGGGCTTCCTGGTGTGACACTGTGGGTTAATGCGCTGGACTGCAAAGTTGGCTTGAACCAAAAGGTCGGCGGTTCAAGTTCACCTGGTGCTCCTTGGAAACCCTACACAGGGTCGCTATGGGTTGGAACTGACTTGACAGCACTTAACAACAACAACATAATTGGGGGTGTGGGAGATACTGGAATTTTTCCACGAGCTTTTTGAAGCTTTCTTGTTTGCCACGGTAGAACTGTGCTCCTGGATAATTTAAGGGTTGATTTTTTAGAAGTCGATCACCAGACCTTTCTAAGTCCCCTGTGGATGGACTTAAACTTCCAATCTTTGGGAGGAGCAACTGAGTGCATGAACTGTTTACTTCTCAATCTGCCAAATCCAACTTACCCTTCTTACCAACCAGGATACTGCGTTTTCCATTCATTCTACCCAGTATATCTACTAAGTAAAAAGTTGATTTACTCTTTTCTTTGCTCTTTATTCTTTCCTCCCCAGCTCTACCATGATTGGTCACTTTTTATGTGCAATGTTTGTTTTGTTCCCTTTCTCCAAGACAGCTCAATTGTACTATTTCTCAGAAATCTGAGAATGCAAACCTTTCTTACCATCATCTCTCCGGGACTTAGAGCACTGCTTGGCACACTGTGGGTGTTCAGGAAATGTTTCACAAATGAATACATAGTCTGGAATAGCCAGAAGTATTTTAGGAAGAGGCCATTGATGAGAATGCAGAGGATGCCTGGCAGAGGAAGAGACTGTAAAGGAAGAAATAGATGATTATGGTAAGAGACAATGAAGGCTTTGTCCAAGTGGTGATGAGGTAATAATGGAGAAAGATTCGGGAATCATTTATTTTATAGGCTTTTTTTTTTAAAGCTTTAAAAAATTTATACCAATATAGTGATTTTTTTTAGCGTCATAAGTCCTAGTCCCACTTTTTTGGTTAATCACCCTGTGCCTACGTTGAATGACAAATGGAGATCAAGACAGAACAATAAAAGGTTAGAATAGAAAATTTAGATCTTTTAACAAAAAGAAAATAATAATTACCAGGTGTCCCATTTGTCACAGGTAATCACTTTTCACTTTTTGATCTGTAGTTTTTGAAATATTCCACATCACCACCATTTTACGAGCTTGGGGAGAGAATATGAAGATGACAATCTTACACGTTTTTTGATTCATTTTGTTTTTAATTTTTTATTATGAATTGAGTGATGGTTTATAGAACAGAGGACCAATGTTACAGTCAACAAATCTATACTTTGCTTCACTTGTTAGGTGCCATGGAGTTGATACCGACTCGTAATGATCCTGTTTACAACAGAAGGAAACACTGCTCAGTGCTGTGCCAACCTCACAATTGTTGCTACTTTTGAGCTCATTGCTGCTGCCACTGTGCCAGTCCGTCTCATTGGGGGTCTTTCTCTTTTTCTCCGACCCTCCACTTTACATCACCACATGGTTGCAATCCCTTTCATGTACCAACAGTTAACAGTATTTCTTTCCATTCACTTTAACTCTTGCATTCCTCCCAGTGACTCTCATCCCCTTCATCTTTCCTCTGCTAACCTCCCTCTTGTTGCCTGCCCCATCACCCTATGTTAATGTGTGTCTGCCCTCTGTTGTTGTTGTTGTTAAGTGCCCTCCAGTCGATTCCGACCTATAGCGACCCTGTATAGGGTTTCTGTCTAGCCCATGAATAATTTTCCCTTCTCCCCTTCATAACTATCATAGAGTGTTTCCTTTATTTTAAAAAAAACCCCCTTTTTTTTGAACTTTTGACAAATTGGTCTCATAAAATGTTTGTCCTTTTATAATTGACTAGTTTCACTCAGCATAAAGTCCTCCAGGTTCAACCATATTATGAGGTGTTTCACAGTTTCATCAAGTCTTCAACATTTTGTATTTTTCCATTGTGTGCATATGCTAAAGTTTGTTTAATCATTCTTCTGTTGATAAGCATTTAAGCTGTCTCCATCTTTTTGATATGTGTCTTGCTTATGGAAAGATCCTGTTTTCTCATCCATCCTGCACTTCACGTGTCTTGACTGGAACATTTAATCCATTTACATTCTGTGTAATTATTGGTAGGTATGAATTGATTGTTTTCATTTTTCTCTGTGTGTATTTTTTGTGGTTCTCCTGGATTCTTCGTTCCACATAATTTTCTATGCTAAGCTCATTTTGTTTGAGGGTTCCTATTGGCCTTGCTGTTATCTATGTTCAGGGCATTCAGTTCAGAAGTAGGTCCTGGGGTCCCTTGATGGAGGTGATTTCAGTGTCTGTTAGGACTACAGGGAAGCCAGGGGCATCGTGACTGGTTAACCAATGGTCTGGTGACTCAGCGGGTTCTGTCTATCTGAAGTCAAGCCATCCTGAATGCAGGCACCAAAGCGGCACACCAAAACTTAACAGCCTGCCTATGAACTCACTCCGGTGTGGCTCTCAACCAGGAGGCTCCCAACTCTCAGAGAGCTGAGTCTGCGCTGGGGGTGAATGAGGGTGAGAGCTGGCCACAACTCCAGTCACCAGGGAGCATGGAGAAATAGAAGAAATTGCACCTTTTTGGTCCCCACACGAATCTGTTCTGCCAGACCTCTCTCTGCTGCTAAAGTCACTCACAAGATGGTCATGCCTGTTCAGGCTAGCTGGTCACCAGTCAGTCTCCTTCTCTCGCCATCCCTGCTTGGCCTCTTCTCCCAGAAAGCACTCTATCCACCTCTCCAACATTTCCTCTGACATTCAAGGTGCCAGTGTTGCCATCTATATCTGTTTTATTTTGTCTCTTGTATCTTTGCTTTAGAAGGTCTGTGTAGTGTATCTGCCTAGTCCACCATCTTGCAAGATGTCTCTTGCATATTTTTTTATATCATAAATTTATGTCAGTAATTTTGTGAATTACTAGTTGGTAACTATCCCAAACATTTCTTTTGGCATGTGCATTTTGTGGTGGAAATACAATTATCATTACATTAGTTGTAGAGGATAAGAAAATTCAAGGAGACCAACTGATTGCATTAAGGACCAGGCAGTGCTTTGCTCTGTTCTGTATAGGATTGTTAGGGGTTGTAACTGACTCGATGGCACCTAAATACAACAAAATAATGAGTTTAGCTAAATGAAATTAATTATATTTTTTTACTTACAAAATGATAGAAATTCTCAAGAAATTTAGTATATTGCCTGGGACTTATGCTTTAATTTTGTCTTTTGGTTTATTCAACTCTCTTAACCTTCAATCTATGTTTGCTTAAGATACTTGTGTTGTTATTGGACTTCTGTTGTGGAGCTATAGAATCAGCATTAGACTGTGTACCACAAGGTCAGCAGTTCAAATCCACCAGCTGCTCCTTGAAAACCCTATGCAGGGTCGTGTAGAGTTGGCATCAACTTGACAGCACTTAACAGCAACAACATTGGTGTTATTGAGTACCTACTTATGAAACATTGGATATTCTCTCTTTGCTGCTGTGGACAAAAGTGGCACACAATTTTGTATATTGTTGCCAAAATATATGAGCAAAATTAATTTTTTCAACAACCTGTGAATGTTCTTATCTCATTATTATCACTATGTGTGCAAATCTCTTAATAGATGAAGGTGATAGAGCTTTAGTTCATAAATACCCTGTCCTGGTGTTTCACAGCTTGCATCAAACTGTTAGTACATCATTGATCCCTTTGATTCTGACAATGACCTGGTGAGGCATATAGACTCCACTGTTAGTACAGAAGAGAAGATGAGGCTCTGAAAGGTTAAGTGACGCCCAAAGACCAGCCAGTCAGTAAACTGCGACAATGACCTGGAACTGAGGTCTTCCCACTGTGAATCCTGTGCTTCTCACCCTCTCTGTCCACAATCCCTGACCCAGACACTATTCCTACCACCCCCTGGTGTGACGCTATAGGGTAAGCACTGACTGATAATTGCAAGGTTGGCTGTTCAAACCTACCAGTCATTCTTGGAAACCCTATACAGGTCGCTATGTGTTTGAACCGACCCAACAGCACACAACAACAAGAAGTACGATTCTCTCATCATGGAATCTCTTGACCTGGAAATATGTGCCTTCACCTTTGTCAGAAAAATAAAGCCAGTGGGATTCAAATCGTGTTGTGAAGCCATAATGTGAAGCTCCCAGGTTCCATCACTCTTTGTTGTGTCTGTCTTAGCATTGGAACATATGTTTCAGAATATTCTGTGCAAACCAGCATTTGCTGGTTTCAGTTTTTCAATGGAAAGTGCAAAACCATGGCATGAGAAAATGTTTATTTTACTTACTGTGTATGGTTTACATAAGGACTTGTTTCACTTTCTGTTGGTTTCACAGTTTGTTTGGCTTTTTTATTTATTTATTCATTTATTTATTAGCTGCATAGCCTTGGGGGTAATGTCAAGTTATTTATAAAGAAGGGATTTTAATGAATACCCATGAAATATATTCTTCTCCTCATTTATTTCTGGTACCTTTCTCTCACTAGCCAGTCTCTGGAGCCCAACGTGATACTGAATCCATTTTCCATCACTAGTTTTAATTCTTTCTTGAGCTCTCATACCCAGAAACCATCACGCAGAGGATCGGTGTCCTTGTGGTAGAATATATTTGTTCAGTGAATTACTGTTCCAGTCTGGGGTCTACTGTGCTGAATTATTTCTTTCATGAAGTCAATGAGGGATGAGAGTGGAGCAAGTCAGAAGTGCGTCTTGAAAAATTTTGAAAGTAGTTGAAATTTCCAAAAAACTCAAAGTGAGAAAGCTAGGTCCAATGGTTCGTGTGAATGATTTTGAGTTTATAAAACTGTTCCATATGTCAATAACTATGTAATTATTTAGGAAATAATGTGTGAAAGAACAGATTGGAATGAAAACTGATGTAAATGAGAGATCTGTATATGTGTACAACTAGAACCTCTGGTATTATATGCTTGCTATCATCAGAAACCTTTCTTTTCAGGAGTTTGTTCTAGCAAAACAATGTCTCTAGTATTTTCCACTATCCAGTTTGAATTATAGAATCCTGATTAGCTTTTCTATGCAAATAGACATTTTACTTTGTCACACATGTTTCATTATTTACCTATTTTACTTAGTAATAAAGATTGTTAAAGATATGACTAATTAGCACAGGATGTTCAACTTTCTCTCTCTTTTTTTTTCTTAGCAACACGGTACAACATAGCATATTTAGACTTTTAATAATACAGAGTGGTCTATGTTTTAGTAAACAGGATTATAGAACTTATGTTGCATGGTGGGTGAGTTAACATTTGACTCGGTTCTCTAACTGATAGTTAAGGTCTGAATAAAAATCGTGGTTGTTGTTTTTGTTAAGTGCCGTCAAGTCGGTTCCAACTCAGAGGGACCCTCTATAGGGTTTTGAAGGAGCTTTGAAGGGTTTGAACTCCTGACCTTGCAGTTCAGCACATTAAACGTAGTAGAATAGCATAATGGCAAGTTCTCTGTGTGGTTCTTTGGAGCTTTGTTATCACTTAATGTCAAGTTGAGTCCAATCCATGGTGTGACCCTCCTTCCCCCAGGTGTACAGAGTGAAGCTACTCCATAGTGGTGTCAAGGCTGTGAACTTTTGGAAACAGATCAGCAGGCTTGTCTTCCAAGGGTAACTCTGGGTGGGGTTTAGCAGTCAACATTGAGAATAGTAATCATGCATTTAACCATTTGGTACTGTAGGATCAGCATTAGACTGTGTACCACAAGGTCAGCAGTTCAAATCCACCAGCTGTTCCTTGGAAACCCTACACAGGGTCGCTATGAGTTGGAACCGACTTGACAGCAATTAACAACAACAATAACCCCCACCCAAGGCCTCCATTTGATAGATATATCACCAATTAATCTAATGACTTAGGTTTTAGTGATTTAGTTTTAGATATGAAGGTATTTGTAAAATATTAGCATCTTCATATACCAGCAACATTTGCAGCAGTTGAAACTCTGTTCATGTAGAATAGCATGGAAACTTGTATGGCTCTAAGCCTCTGTATTTTGGCCATCATCTTCAAATCTACTTCTTGAATCTGCTTTGCTATTATGGTGGAACTGGATGCTTGAACCATTTAACAATGGTGATGAGGATGGCACAAGACGTGGGCAGTATTTCGTTCTGTTGTTCATAGGGTTGCTAGCAGTCGGAACTGACTCACTAACATCTAGCAACAACACAATCAAATGTAAAGAAAACATGCATTTTTACATTGGTCTTTCAACTGAAAATTAGCAGGCTGTCTCGCTAAGATTTACATCTAAGTGTTTGTTATAGTGAACCCTATCAGGGACACGTCTCTGATACTCTGTGTTGAGGGTCTTCCTGCCTTCTGGTTGGTAGACATACCAGCCCTGGTGCTCTGATGAAAGTGCTCCTTTTATTCCTTTTATGAGCCTTTTTTGTTAAGATTAATATGAGCTGTGTTTACAGATGACACTGTTTCATGTTATGCATTTGAAACTGAAGTAAGTATTTCTGGTGTGGAATTGTAGGATAAGCACTGAACTACTAACCACAAGGTCAGCAGTTCAAATCCACCAGCTGCTCTTCAGAAACCTCGTACAGGGTTGCTACGAGTCGGAATGATTAGAGGGTACTTAAAAGCAACAACAACAACAACAACAAAGCCAAACAAAACTGATGCTATGAAGCTGCATTGCCCTTCAAGTAGTTTGCTGTTGTATTTGTGTCTGTTCTGTTGGTAAGGAGACTGGGTGGCTTAAATTGTAAAGCACCTGGCTGCTAACCAACAGCTCAGTTCTGATCCATCCAGTGATTCATTGGGAGAAAGACTTTGTGATCTATTTATGTAGAGACTACAGTTATTTTCTGTGGTATAGGGTGGCAATGAGTCGGAATTGACTTGATGGCACCCAACAACAATAACAGCATGTTGGAAAGGAGAAGAGAGAATTTTAGAAGTAAAATGATCTGGTAAGATAAGGTTAATTGTTTAATAAAAGATGAATAGGAGACTAAAAGCAACTGCTACGTATTGTACTGTGCCTAATAATGCCCCTCCTCCCAATGAAAAGACACTACTTCTGGCCAAAAGAAATATTAGAGAAAGCGTTTACAATTCTAGAAGTGGAAAATAATTTCCTGGGCAGATAGCACCAACAATGATGTCAGATTTAAGTTAAGTTTTAGTCATCCATGAGTCCTGGTGTGGCGTTGTGGTAAGCACTAGACTGCTTACCACAAGGTCTGTAGTTCAAAGTTACACAGCCGCTCCTTGGAAACCCTATACTAGGTCACTATGAGTCGGAACAGACTCAATGGCACTTAACAACACCAACATAAATGGATAAATCAATTGTTCTCCATCTTAATCAAAGCTGCTTTTTCTTCCCTTTTATAAATATATTGATTCGATTAAAATTATAATCTTAGTTGCTTGTCCGATTCCTATTTACTTGAGGTGGTCTGGGAACATTTTTTAAGAAAATGCTCTTTAAACTGAGCCCTGAATGAAAGGAAGATTGTGTCCATGTGAAGACTGGGAGGGTAGATTCCTAAACAGAAGGAATGGGAAGTACAAAAGTCCTCAGAGGAAGTGAGGTTGGTATGGAGTTGAGGTTAGGAGGTAAGGAAGAGATGAAGTTGTTGAGTTGTACAAGAGTCAAATTATGTTTTATGTTAGACCTGTAGACCATGGTAAAGAGTTTAGCATTTTAATTACTAACAAGTGTTTGAAGCAAGGAAGTAGCATTTGATCTCTTGTTAGAAGGACTACCCTTGTTTCTATGTGGAGAATGAAGTATGCAGAGAAAAGAGGGAAGCGAGGCCTTTGCAGTAGTCTGAACAAAAGATACCAGCTTAGTTATTTATTCATTTATTCAATCAACAAAATCCAATTAACTGTTACCACTTGCCAAGACACTTTTGTTAGTCCTGGGGATAACATGGCTGATAAGAGAGATAACGTCTATAGAACTTTGATGACAGTGGGAGGTGCCCAGTCAAAACAAAATCATTGCCGAAAATTCTGACTCATAGCAACCACGTAAGAAAGAGTAAAATTGTCCCATGGGGTTTCCAAGTCTGAAATTTTGTTTCTAAGAGTGGTGGATTTGAACTGCTGATCTTTTGGTTAGCAGCCAAGCATTTTAACCACCATGTCACTAGGTACCATGAAGACAATAAATCAAGATGATGTGGGGGACTCAACTTAAACTGGGTGTTGGGATCATGGTGAAGCCTGAATGATGAGAAGAAGCCAGGCATGAGAGAATCTTGAGCAATAATTTCCAAGCAATGAAAAGATTGAATGAAAATACGCTAAGGTTGGAACAAGCTTGCCATGAAAAGACATATTGTGGCTGGAATGACTGAGAGACAGGGCATTGTAGTCCTTAATGAGGTAAACTGGGACCTCATCATGGATAGTCAAAAGTGGGTGTGGGATATGTTTACCATGTCTGTCACCTCAGGATAAGCACATGGATAGTTCTCATTTTGTTGGGGCCCTACACTGTTCAAGTAGTCATTCATTGTACAAGGCACTTAATCTATAAACCACATCGTTGTCTCCTTTCTGCCTCTATATCGATGAGGACACTGGCTCTAGGAGTCCTGGTGACACTGTGGGACAATCACTGGACTGCTAACCACAAGGTCAGTGATCCAACCCCCCCGCAGCAGCTTCATGGGAGAATGATGAGACTGTCTGTCTGCTCCTGTAAACATGCGCAGTCCCAACAACCCTCTCTCAGGTTCCCACGAGTGAGTTAGAATTGTCTCAATGGCATTGGGCTGGGGTTATTACCATTGGTGTTTAAAAACAACTAATTATGGTAATTGCCAGGAATTTGATTTTCTGCTCATCACTTTACTATTTTCTATAATGATTATTGCTCAGAGGTAAACAGAAATTTTCTTTTTCTTAAAGGAACAGAATGAACTGCATGCATTGGGAATATTTCTTCCACCCTTTATGCTTCTGTTGCTTTTAATATTGTATGATACATTACTAAACGCCTTGAAAATCCTTAATGGGCAGATGTATTTGAAATTACCCCAGTATCTAGTTCGCTTCTGTTAACATTCCTCTTCATGGGAGGAAAACTTGAACGAAGAATGACCAAAGTGTCCATCTTGATTATTCTTTGAAAATGACCAGAAAGTAGAAATTACTGCAAGGGAAAGTTGTTTTTCATTAGCTTGAAGACCTGTTATTAAACTGCATGTTAAGTGGGGTTTGTGCCATTGGCTTCTTATGTACAGTGAATGATTGATTTCCTCTGCTCAGCTAATAGAACATTTTCTACTGACCTTGCTCCAATTACATTCTAGTTGCAATTTTCAACATTACATTTTAATATAATTTTTGACTCTCTGTTATTAATGAAGGTAAATGTAATCAGAAATGAAAATCTCTGCTGAAATAGTCACCTTTTCACTCTTTGAAAAAAAGTGGACTTTTGTCCTTCCTGAATCCTACTTAAAAAAAAAAAAATCTTAGTGAGTGGAGTGAAGGTTTACAGACAAGATCATCAGTTTGGCATTCAACATACCATGCACTTTGTTCCTTCTCAATGATTGTAATCCACTCCAGGTAACACCAGTGATCCCACTTCCACCCTGTGGTTCCTACTCCCATTCCACCCACCATCCCATCCCTTCTCAATTTTTACTTAAATGTTGCCCTTTTAGTTTTGCATGATTGACCTTTGCATGGTGAGCATACCTTACTAGTGTTATTGTCCCGCCTTTGTACCTATCTAAGGAGCTCTGGTAGCGTAGTGGTTACGAATCGGGCTGCGAACCTTAAGGTCAGCGGTTCGAAACTACCAGCCACTCCGTGGGAGAAAGATGAGGCTTTCTACTCCTGTAAAGATTTACACCCTCGGAAACCCTGTACAAGGTCGCTATGGGTCAGAAGCGACTCGACGGCACTTAACAACAACAATCTTTATACCTATCTATCTCTTGTCCTAAGGAGCTCTGGTAGTGTAGCAGTTACCAGTCGGGTTGCTAACCACAGGGTCAGCAGTTTGAAACTACCAGCTGTTCCGCAGAAGAAAGATGAGGCTTTCTGCTCCCGTAAGGATTTACAGCCTTGAAAACCCTGTGCTGGGTCGCTATGAGTCGGACCCGACTCCACGGCATGTAGTCAACACCACCGTCACCGCTTGTCCTGCTCTGAATTCTGATCATTACTTTGCCTAGATATAGTAAAGCAATAAATGCACATTTGTTTAATTGGATTGATGTTTCTTCCCCAGAATTATGTTACTTCTAAAAGACCAAGATTTTTTTATTCAAGTGGGAAAGAATTCTAAGCAACTCCCTCAAAATATAAAATCAACCACAAAAATCATTCCCTGAGATTTTTCATTTAGAGAAATGCTAGTAATGACAGGCTGTGCTCATAAGTGAGATTTTCTGACGTTAAGCTCTTAATGTATAGTTTACTTTTAAAATTAAACTGTCTTTGTTTCTAAATCATATACAGAATAAACACCCACAACATTACCTTCTGGATGATTCCGGTGCCATGACAGGGATATGAGAGATGTTATAAATTGTGGTTATTATTGTTTTAAGTTTACGAGGTAAAATAGAAAAATAATTCAGATAAAAATCACCTACAGTCTCTTGGGGTAATAGTGTGTTTCCTTTCAATCTTTCTGCGCTGCACAGTGCTCGTGGTGGTAGCCTTGGAAACACTATACAGGGTTGTATGCCATCATTCGGCTCCGACTCATAACAACCCTGTATAGTGTTTCCGAGGCTACCAATCTTTATGTGAGAAGAAAGCTACATCTTTCACCCCAGAGTGACTAGTAGTTTTGAACTACTGACCTTGCGATTAGAAGCCCAACTCATAACCCACTACATTACCACAGTGCCTTTGCATAATGCTATTTGAAGTTAATTTTAAAACAAGAAACTTTGAAGATGAATGAATGTATGATGTGTACCAATATTTGTTCAGAATCGAAGACAGGTATATTTAGCTGGCAGATGATTCATATTTAAGGTGATAATTAACTCGGATTTAGACCATGTATTATTTTTTTTTTATACAGTAGACTATAATATCCCTGAACTGATTCAAGTATCTAAAATAAGAGCTCCATTTTTAAAGTGTACTCAAAGGCATTCTCAGTGAAAAATTGTTCAAGGTTCTAGTTAGCAACATGAGAGACAGAATATGCTCAGAGAAATTAAATGAAGGCCTCAAGAAGTAATGATGTAATTAAGGACTGTTTTCCATATAAATGTGTACTAAATGGCAGTGCTTCTTGCTTCAGATGCGTTTATCCAACTGTGGGAAGTCAAAACTGTGTAGTGATTAGAAGCACAGATGTGACCTTCCAATTCCTAGAGCCCCTCACTTAGGAACTGTGTAATGCCGGACAAGTTATTTAAGCACCTTTAAAGTCTCAGGTTTTTATCTGTAAAATTACCAGTGGTATGTAAAATTACCATACTCATACTTCCTATGGTTCCACTGAGGATTAAATGAAGAAATACAAGTTTAATAATAATCACCACCAAACAGGATTGATTTGTTTGGATCCAGCTGTATTCAGCTACATTATTTGAAGAAATCAGAGACCAAGATATTGAAGTGGGAAAGAAACTTGGGAAGGACTGAAAACACTTCAAGATCCCATGTTTCTAAAAGAAGAAATTCAGTGCCCCTGAGTACTGAGCAATTCATTTCTCATTGCTTAATATTGGAAATACTAAATTTCAGTTTAAAAATTTTCTTTACATCCAGCAATTGCATACAATAAAAATGTTTTGGTTATTACATATGAAAGAGCAACGTGAATTTCAAGTAGTGAAAGCTTTCTGTTGTTTTCAAATTTATACAATTGTGTTTATTATTTTCATTGGTTACTAAATTATTGTAGTTGCAGTGGATTGTCTCTCTGGGAACAATACCTTCTCGAGCATTGTTTTGTCTTTGCAGATAATTCCACCACCTACACCATCACTTCTACCGGAAACAGACTATTGATATTTCCTTGAGTGCAGGAAACGTGGTTGTTTTCTCTTTTGACATTATGCAAAAATGAGGGATGCTCAATGGCATCACCAGGGTTGGTGCCACCCAGCGAGGTAACTCATGGTCCCCTCCCAACCCCATAGACCTCCTCTGGTAGCACACCATACAGAATCCCTAGTATTGTTTTGTTTTGGTTTTTATCTATTTAATCATATAATTTTTGTTGTTGTTAAGTACCATGGAGTCGGTTCTGACTCATAGTGACCCTGCACAGGGTTTCCTAGGTTGTAAATCTTTCCGGGATCAGAAAGCCTCATCTTTCTCCCACGAAACAGCTGGTAGTTTTGAACTGCTGACCGTGACATTAGCAGCCTGATTCGTAACCACTAAGCTACGAGAGTGCCTTAATCATACAATAGTACATGATAAATGCAATTGTAAATCACTTAAATATATTTCATTAATTGTTTAAGTATTGGTGTGGCTATGTGGGTTAATGAACTGAATTAAAAGTTCGATGGTTCAAGCTCACCGGCCACTACTCGGAAGCCCTATATAGTGTCAATATGCGTTGGAACTGATGGTACTTAACAACAACATAAATACAAACAACAAAATAGGTTTGCAAAATCTTTATATATTGAATTACAACATTACTATTTACAACATGATTGGTAATTTAGCAGGAGTCTTTTTTGATTTTTCTTCTCCTTTTCTTATAATTACTACTTCTTACCATGAAAATTATTGATACAGGCTCATAAATACTAATTAGCACAATATTGAAGCTAAAACAGCAGAAAACCTGATAAAATCAGTGAAAACAACAGTGCATGCTGGTAGTGTGTGCTGCCCAAATATCATCGTAATTGCATACTAGTGACAAGGCAGTCAGGAGGGCATTGTTGTTGTCGGTAAGTGATGTCAAGTCAGTTCTGACTCAGGGGACCTGTATAGGGTTTCCAAGGGCTAGCTGGTAGGTTTGAACCAATAACTTTGCAGTTATCAGCCCGGTACTCATGCTACAGCTCCAGACCAGCTATTGTTGTTGTTAAGTGCCATCGAGTCGGTTCCGACCCATAGCAACCCTGTATAGGATTTCCAAGGAGTGGTTAGTGACCTTGAACCACCAAGCTTGTGGTTCAAACAGACTTTCCAGTCCAGTGCATTGACCCACAGCACCACACCAGGACTCCATCAGACCAGGTATTAGAAGATGCAAAGTAAATTAGCATAGAGTCTTAGCCTTGTATGTATATTGATACATCTAAACTGGCTAAAAATTGAAATCTTTCAAGAAATTGAGGTGGCACAGGAGGCACTCACTCAGCTATGTCAAGAAATTTGGAAGACTAATATCTGGCTGACTGATTGGAAGAGATCTGTATTTGTGCCCATTCCAAAGAGAGGTGATCCAATGGAATACAGAAATCATCGGACAATCTCTTTGATATCCCATGCAAGTGAAATTTTAATAATGTAATACAGAAATGGCTGCCAGCATACATTGGCGGAGAACTTATAGAGGTTCAAGCCGGATTCAGAAGAAGCCATGGAACAAGGGATATCATTGCTGATGGCTGCTGCATCTTGGCTGAAAGCAGAAAATATCAGAAAGATGTTTACCTGTGCTTTATTGACTACGCAAAGGCTTTCAATTGTGTGGATCATGACAAGCTATGGACAACATTGTGAAGTATGAGTATTCTGGAACACTTAATTGTGCTCATGAGGAACCTCTACCTGGACCAAGAGGCAGTTGTTCCAACAGAACATGGGAACTCTGACTTGTTTAAAATTAAGAAAGGTGTGCGACAAGGTTGTTTTCTTTCACCATACTTATTTAACCTGTATGCTGAGGAAATAGTCCAAGAAGCTGGGTTTTATGAACCAAATGTGGCATCAGGATTGGAGGAAGACTCATTAACAACCTACAACATGCAGATGATATAACCTTGCTTGGTGAAAGTGAAGAAGATTTAAAATATTTACTGATGAAGTTCATAGAGCACAGCCTTTGGTATGGATTGAATCTCAATGTAAAGAAAATGAAAATATTCACCATTGCACTAATAAACAATATTTTATCAACAGAGAAAAGATTGAAGTTGTCAAGGACTTCATTCTTCTTGGATCAGCTATCAACACTCATGGAAGCAGTAGTCAAGAAATCAAACGACGTATTGCATTAGGCAAATCTGCTGCACAAGACCTTTTTAAAGTGTTGAAGAACAAAGATGACAGCTTGAGGACTAAGGTGCACCTGACCCAAGTCATGGTATTTTCAATAACCTCATATGCATGCGAAAGCTGGACAGTGAATAAGGAAGACCATAGAAGAATTGATGCTTTTGAGTTATGGTGTTGGAAGAGAGTATTGAATGTGCCATGAGCTGCCAAAAGAACAAACAGGTCTGTTTTGGAAGAAGTGCAGCCAGCGTGCTCCTTAGAGGCCAGGATGGCCATACTTTGTCTCCATACTTCAGACATATTGTTAGGAGGGACCAGTCGCTGGAGAAAGTTATCATGTTTGGTAAAGTGGAGGGTCAGAGAAGGAGAGGAAGACCCCCAACGAGATGGATTGGCAAAATGGCAGTATCAATGGGCTCAAGCGTGGCAACAGTAGTGAGGTTGGCCCAGTATTGGGCAGTGTTTTGTTGTGCTGTGCATAAGGTCACTATGGTACCTAACAACAACAACAAGCTGGGCTATGAAGCGTGTTTTATTTTCATAACCAATCAGATACCACTCATCTGTCAGTTTGTCACACTGTGGTGTCTTGCCTGTTGCTGTGATGCTGAAAGCTATGAAACCACTATCTTAAATACTACCAGGGTTGGCCATGATGGACAGGTTTCAGCTGAGCTTTCAGACTAACACAGAGTAAGAACAAGAGGTAGATTACTTCTGGATGTTTAGCCAATGAAAATCTAATGAATAACAGTCAGATACCACCAAACTATTACATGAATAGCACCAGAATATAATGGCAGAAGATGAGCCCCTCAGGTTGGAAGTCACTCAAAATATAACTGGAGATAGCTGCCACCTCAAAGTAGAGTTGACCATGATGATGCACTTGGAGTAAAGCTTTCAGGACCTTTATTTGCTAATGTGACACAACTCAAAATGAGAAACAGCTGTAAACATCATTATTAATTGGTACATGGAATGTGTGAAAGTATGAATCTAGAAAAATTGGAAGTTGTTAAAAATGAAAAGTAACACATAAAGATTGATATTGTAGGGCAGTGCACCACCACACTACATAGGCCACCTGAAGGAGAGGGCCGGGATGCTCTCTTATATGTCTGTTGCTGTTGTTAGCTGCAGTTGAGTTGGACTGACTTGCCTATATTAAAGGCATATCAACACCATGTACAACATGGCAAAATGCTCCTTGGTCCTGCACCACCCCATGACTGGCTGTGCATCAGACTACTGTGATCCATAGGATTTTCATGGGCTCATTTTCTTCTTAATCCAGCTTAGCCTAGAAACCCCTCTGAAAGCTGTTCAGCATAATGATCTTAAAATGCCCCCTCTAATAAGCAGGTATGAGAGATGAAGTTTGGCTATCTCGGCCTCCAAAGAACGCTCTGGCTGAACTTCGTTTCTTATACTTCGGGCCTAGTTACAGGAGGGACCAGTCCCTGAAGAAGGACGTCATATTTGGTAACATGGAGGGTCAGAGAAAATGAGGAAGACCCCCAAAGAGATGGATTGGCCAAGTGGCAGCATCGATGGACTCAACCGTGGCAACCGTATTAAGGTTGGCCCAGGATCGGGCAGTGTTTCGTTCTGCTGTGCATAATGTCGCTATGAGTCGGTACCAACTCTATGTCACCTAACAACAACAACAAAAATAAGCAGATGGCAGCTGAGCCAGGATGGGAACATTGATTAGTATAACCCAGGTCTCCCCTTGGAAGATGAAAACTCCACCACTGAATCACACACAAGTCCCTTGCTTAAGTCTCTACCTAACTCTACAAATCATATAAATTTCCAATGCAAATAACAACAGTAGACACATCATCATCATCGCCATTATTGTTATTACTCTATTCAGTTTAGGAAATATATGGGTTGGATTTGTGCTCTTGTCTTTAGGTATAAGAAAAACACCTGACATAAAAAAGATCATTAGTCTTACTCATCAGACTTTTTTTTAAATTGAATAATGTTATTCCTGTTTAACATTGTTGTTAGAACTTAACCATTAAGGTGCCTTGATTTCTATGCCATGTTTCAAGAAACTGATGATACAAAAACAGGACCAAATCTATGAAATTTTTGAAAACATTTGGTCCTTCTCCAGAGAAGCACTTTTCTTTCTCCATGGCCATTTGGTCCCAGGGCACAGTGCATTCTGAGTCATGTGCCCCCCAAGTCCCCCAAATTTAGTACAGATGATACAAGTGTTCTGTGCTTGGGATACATTTACTACTTTCAGGACCAGAAATAGAATGAAGCAAGTGAGACTTTTCTCTCCTTGCAAAATTGAAGGAATAATTGCGATAAATAATATTTTAGTGCAATATTCTTAAAAGTAAAACTTGGCACAGAAAGCGCACAATGAGCAAATTATAGAGTTTTGAAATAAAGACAAAATCAATATTACTGACTTTTCCTTTTATCTCACCTTCCACTCTTCTCAGAAAGACACTGGCCACTTTAGCTAAACCTTAGAAATAATCTGATAAAGTTAAACCCAATTCCGTGAACTGAATTGAATGAACAGTTTCAAAAGGGCCGCAAATGAAATCATTGTAAATATTTCTTATCAGTTCCTATAAAAATATAATAGAAGGAAGCCATTTAAATGTGTGAACTCAGTTCACACCAATCACATAAAGGAGATGCCTGGGGAGCTGGTATTGGGGCTGTAGAAGGCAGAAATCAGAAGAAGATCAAAGGATTAAATGGGCCTCACCAAATAATTCACACAATCGAAAGCCTTCGCATAGTCAATAAAGCATAGGTAAACATCCTTCTGATATTCTCTACTTTCAGCCAAGATCCATCGGACATCTGCAATAATATCTCTAGTTCCACGGCCTCTTCTGAATCCAGCTTGAACCTCTGGAAGTTCTCTGTCAATGTATGATTGTAGCTGTTTCTGTTATTACCTTGAGCAAAACTTTGCTCGCTTGCGATATCAAAGAGATTGTCCGATGATTTCCACATTCCGTTGGGTCACCTCTCTTTGGAATGGGCACAAATATGGATCTCTTCCAATCAGTCGGCTAGATAGTTGTCTTCCAAATTTCTTGGCAGAGATGAGTGAGTGCCTCCTGTGCCGCCTCACTTTCTTGAAAGATTTCAATTTTTATTCCATCAATTCCTGGTGCCTTGTTCTTTGCCAATTCTTTCAATGCATTTTGGACTTCCTCCCTGAGTATCATTGGCTCTTCTTCATATGGTACCTCTTGAAATGGTTGAACATTAACCATTTCCTTTGGTCCAATGACTCTGTGTATTCCTTCCATCTTTTTTGGAAGAAGTGCAACCAGAGTGCTCCTTGGAGGCCAAGATGGCTAGGCTTTGTCTCTCATACTTTGGACACATTGTCAGGAGAGAACAGTCGCTGGAGAAGGATGTCATGCTGGGTAAGGTGGAGGGTCAGAGAAAAAGAGGAAGACCCCCAACGAGATGGATCAGCCAGGTGACATCATTGATGGTGTCAAGTGTGGCGGCAGTAGTGAGGTTGGCCCAGGATCAGACATTGCTTCGTTCTGCTGTGCATGGGGTAGCTATGAGTCGGTTCCGACTTGATGGCACCTGACAACAGCACCAAATAATTGGTTCAAGGACACAGTTGGTGGTCAAAGTCCAGAGCCAGGCTTTAAAAGCCAGGTAACAATGCTTAAGGTCAAAGCTGAGTAGAGCTAGTGTGAGGATCACCATGCTTCAGCCAGCCCAGAAGGTGACTTGTGGAACTAGTGTTGTCGTGCTTTGCTTTTCGAATGTTTATCTCACCCATCTCAAACAGACCTGCAAACCTACATCCATTTCCTATAGAATGAGTTCTAACTTCTCAACATGCCACCCAAAGCCCTTCATGCAATCTGGCCTTAATGTGCTTCTTTAGCTATCCATAAGTGTTTAGCAAACATCACAAATATAAACAACTATGGCACGAGCCACAATCCCCTCTGTGTTCTTCAATTTGTGTGCCCACAGCCCTCTGCTTCCTCTAAACTTCTTCCCTGATTTCTCATCTTGGGGACTGAGAACTCTTAAAACACCTCCTATTTGAAGTCCTTACCATATCTTTTTAAAAAATATTTTATTGTGAATTATATGATAGATTACATGGGAGAACATTAGCTTTACATTCATTCTATCGTATATCATTTCATAGCCATGGTTACAATCCACTCATGCATCATCAACCAACCAAAGGGTATACCCTGCAAGCCTGTCCCCAGTCATCAGCACACAGTCCCTCTCCCTCCATCTCGCCACTTCATCATCTCTGCCTCCATCTCTGGCATCACTTCTTCTCTTGGTAGGGTCCCACTCTCTGCTCTTCTCCGTTGATGGTCTCAGGGACCTCTGCTCCTAGACTGCAAAGTCAATCACTCCCCTCCTTTTGCTACAAAATGTCTACCTTTACATTTCCAACTGTCACAGTCAGTCCTGATAACAATTATTCACTATTGTTTCACAAGAGACCTATCCGCATTTCCTTTAATCAGCCCTGCCTAGACAGATTGGATACTACTCTGTCGAGAGTCTACCTTCCTCTGAGCCCTCTGGACCTCAGCTCCCTCTTGAAAGCTTGTAAGCCAGTCACTTCTTGCCTCTGTAGCCCCCGCCATTCTGGGTAGCCAATGTCCAAGTTGCCCAACCTTGTGTACTCTGTGTATGGAGTGGGTGGGAATGCTCCTCACTGTAAAGATTGGTTCCTTCTTTTGAGCCACTGAATCCATAGGTACATCAAATTGTATCAGATTAGTTTTTTTTTTCCTCTTCTTTACTAGTCTAGTTGAGCTCTGATCATCCAGTCATTGAAGCCAGGTCAAGTGGGTATTATCTGCAAGTTTGGGTGTTCTTATGCACATACCCTCTCTTCTTATCAGCTGGATGCTTCACTCACCATTCTAGCACTCTATGGTCCAAAAGTCCCCAGGTCTTGCCACTCTGCTAGCTGACCAGGTCTCCACCCGGGTTCTCAGGAGTCTATCCAATGTCGTAGGGCTTACCATATCTTTCAAGCTGGGGTAAAAACAGAAACTTCTTCCTCACTTAGAGCTATGTGCATTGATTTGTTATTATATATATGTTTATGTCTGTCTTGTAATGGATTGTACGTGCTACAAGATTACTATTTGATTTGTTGGTTGGTAACATTGTTCTTATGGATAAAAATTATTATTTAACAGTGATTGTTTATAGCATGCTTCCTACATTCTAATAGTCTCTGGATATAGCATTTAATAAACTGTAGTGCTCTGCTGCTAACCACAATTTTGGTGGGCCAAACCCACCTAGATGCACCTCAGGAAAAAAGCCATGTTGGTGCTCTTCCGCTGAAAACCCTAGGGAGCAGAGTTCTACTCTGAAACACTTGGGTTCTCCATGAATTGCAATCAACTTGAGGGGAACAGGTTTGTTTGTTTCCTGTATCCTAGGCAATGTGAAAAGTGTTTTGGATGTGGTATTTCCTTTGATCTTCTCAACATATTTCAAGACGAGGTAATATGATAATAAGCTAAGACTTGGGAGTTTTGTTGTTGTTGTTGTCAGGTGCCATCGAGTCGGAACCGACTCATAGTGACCCCATGCACAGCAGAACGAAACAATGTCCGATCCTGGGCCAACCTCACTACCGCTGCCACACTTGAGTCCATCAATGATGCCACCTGGCTGATCTATCTCGTTGGGGGTCTTCCTCTTTTTCTCTGACCCTCCACCTTACCCAGCATGACATCCTTCTCCAGCGACTGTTCTCTCCGGACAATGTGTCCAAAGTATGAGAGACGAAGCCTAGCCATCTTGGCCTCCAAGGAGCACTCTGGCTGCACTTCTTCCAAAATAGATCTATTGGTTCTTTTGGCAGTCCATGGCACTTTTAGTATTCTCCTCCAACACCACAACTCAAAGACATCAATTCTTCTTCTACAGTCTTCCTTATTCACTGTCCAGCTTTCACATCCATATGAGGTTATTGAAAATACCATGGCTTGGGTCAGGTGCACCTTAGTCCTTAAGCTGACATCTCTGCTCTTCAACACTTTAAAAAGTTCATGTGCAGTAGATTTGCCCAATGCAATATGTCGTCTGATCTCTTGACTGCCGCTTCCACGAGTGTTGACAGTTGATCCAAGAAGAATGAAGTCCTTGACAACTTCAATCTTTTCTCCGTTGATAAGAATGTTGTTTATTGGTCCAGTGGTGAGGATTTTTGTTTTTCTGACATTGAGATGCAACCCATACCGAAGGCTGTGTTCTTTGATCTTCATCAGTAAATGTTTCAAGTCCTCTTCACTTTAATCAAGCAAGGTTGTATCATCTGCATATCGCAGGTTGTTAATGAGTCTTCCTCCAATCCTGATGCCACGTTTTTCTTTATAGAACCCAGCTCCTCGTATTATTTGCTCAGCATACAGGTTGACAAAGTATGGTGAAAGAACACAACCTTGTCGCACACCTTTCCCAATTTTAGTTCCATATAAATCTATATTCACCTTTATGCCACCAGCCCCTAGCAAAGCAAAAGACTAATAGACACCCAGTTTTATCAGTGACAAATGTATGGCTGGCTGTCATCAACCAGGACAAGTAGAAATGCAGATAATTTTTTAAAATTCTACTATGCATAGAAATCCAAGGGAAGTACTGAAGGATAAGCACTGACCTGCTACCTGCAAGATCAGAAGTTCAAGCCTATTGGATGCTCTTTGATAGCCCTATATACAGGGCTGCTGTGAGTTTGAACCTACTCGACATTTAACCACAACAAAGCATAGTTACATATATATGTAGCTTTAGTCTTATTTTGATTTTTTTATAACTTTTATGCAATTGCCATTTCTTCAGATTACAACTTTTAAAGAAATGTAATGAATTTTCTTTTGCAAAATAATTATTCAAGTAATAACTTCAGCAGTACATTTTTGGAATTTGATGAACTCAAGTGTAACAAGCTAAAATTGTTGTTATTTTTGTTAGGTGTCATTGAATCGGTACCAACTCATAGCGACCTTATCCACAGCAGAACAAAACACTGCCCGATCCTGGATCAACCTCACTATTGTTGATTAGTGCCATGCTTGAGTCCGTCAATGCCGCCACTTTGTCAATGCGTCTCATTGAAGGTCTTCTTTTTCTCCAACTTACCAAACATGATATCCTTCTCTAACAACTGGTTCCTCCTGACAATATGTCTGAAGTATGAGAGACAAAGTTAGGCCATCTTGGCCTCCAAGGAGCACTCTGGCTGCACTTCTTCCAGAATGGACCTATTGGTTCTTTTGGCAGCCCATGGCACTTTCAATATTCTTCTCCAACACCATAACTTAAATGCATCAATTCTTCTACGGTCTTCCTTATTCACTGTCCATCTTTCCCATGCCAAGCTAAAATTGTTGTTGCTGTGAAATGCCATTGAGTCGATTCCAACCCTGTATAGGGTTTCCAAGGAGCAGGACTAAATTCCCTATCATTACAGTTTTTGGAAATTCTTGCAGCTTTGTATTTTATAAAAATATTTTTTAAAATTAAATGTCAAGATCTTACATCCAGCCTTCATGCACTGCTACTGACTCCATACTCATGAGACCAGATAATCTTGATCAAAGGGAGGGACTTGTGAAACAAAATGTTTAGTCCTTACAAAATCTATACTTACTGGGTTTACAGACTTGAGATTAACAGAATCCCTGGGCCAATCACTCTGAGGAAACCTTCAAACCATGGGCCAAATTTAGTCCCTGAGGTTACTTTTAGACTATCTCTTTGGCTAAATTAGTAAAGCATGTTGACCATGAGCATTGTGTTCTTTTAAAGAACTATCTTCATGAGATCAGATGGTCAGTAGTAACTCTAAACACAGAGATTAAGTCAATGGTGGTAAAACAATATGGGTAGAGACAACGAGAAAGTGGACACAACATGAAGAATGTAACCCATTTTATTTAAGTGTACACAAAGAATTTGATGAATGGGTGTACATTCTGCTGTCTATATTGTCACCAACATTAAAATTTTTTAAATATTTCCATTTTTTTAATTAGGAGTAAATCATGTATTCGTCAATTAAATGCAAATGCAATTCTGAGCATTCATGGGATGTGACAAACTAGTATAGGGTAATGTTATGGGGGGTGAATATTGGGGTCAATTATTTGAGCAAAGTCAGCTATCGAAGAGTGGACGTATTGTATGGAGAATGCTGCCTACCTGGGAACATCAGACAAACAGCAATCCACCTCCTGCTGTTACAATTTATCCCGATCACTCAGGCATGGGCTTTTCTTTCCATCTCAGGGATGAAAATCTGTATTCTCTCTGGTATAGTATCATCTGTTGAAAATGTTCACCATCTGAAGATTAAAAACTTCACTACTCTGGAGGTGAGTTTTCTGTTGTTGTTGGTTTTTTTAATTTCCTGGCCTTGGAGTAAAATAGAAAAAAATAAAATAAAATAAAAACAATCATTAGTGTGTAATGTTTCTCACCCTGAGTGTTTTATCTACTACTACGTGTATTATTAAATATGTTCTGCATTAGTTCCTTTGAGATTCATAAGAACATTAAGCCATCTCTTCCCAGCTTGTTCACTAGTGATCTGAGATTTCTCAAGGAATCTCTGGGAGCGAGGCTATGGAGAGGTGAATGTTTCTATGTCCTTCTCTGGTATAAACCCTTCCCTCCCATATAGACTTCTCTGCAACATTCATTGGAACAAACATCTTAAATCCTAAAGCAAAACACAAACGAAATCACTAGGCACCAGAACTAACGAGTGAGTAGTCTCTGAAGCTGGAATCCATGTGTCTGTCTGCAGTTCGGAATTCTTTACTAAAGCTTCTATACATTGGCTGGGCTCTTAATTAAATGTTGGACTGATTTGAGTGAGAGATTGCCTTTTTAGAGTTAAATGAGGAGAATTGGTGTGTGTAGAAATTAACTGAGTTTTCAAATTGTCAGCGAACAAGCTGAACATTTTCCTAAAGCGAGTATCAATACCTATAAAGAATGCAGTACTCACGTGTATTTCTATAAACTCTGTTTGTCTGAGCCACCTCAAAAGAAGAAGAAAAACCATCTTTCCTTAACGAGTTTCCCCTCTGTTTATTCTTTCCTCCAGCCATTCCATCAAAACCCGAGTCTGTGAACAATATTTAGACTCAGAGGAAAGTGAAAATTGGCATTAGTACTTAGATTAGAGACAAGGACCATAGCAGAGGCATTAGGGAATTATGTGGCAGGGTCTTCAGCAAGTATTTTTGCTTCTGATTATTTTTATTAACTCTTGTTCATTGCTTCAGTCTTTTTCTGTACATAACTCTGTCAGTCCATGTCGCTGGTGGGTTAACTAGACAGGTGATTAAAACACTTGCTATTCAGGAGAAAAATCATAGTAATCATATAAACTTTCTGAAAAGATGGCCATAATTTCGGTATTGGCAACTGTCTTAAGAAACAGGACAAACAATTACCTTGTATTTGGATTCTCAACACATTGTGATTCCTCTAGTCTCCATTATACTCTACGTTCAGAGTGGACAAGGCAGGTGTATCTGCTGTGAGCTGTCATTCATGCAAAGGTGCATGGGCCCATCAAAAAGAATGACCAGTATGAATCTCTGTGAACCAGGATTATGTGTCCTCTGGTACTCCAGATAGTACACATTATCCCCAGGCTTAGGGTTTGATCAATATCGGAAAACTCTAGAGGTGCTGTTTCTTTCTAGAAATACTGGATTGCTAGCTTGCTAATAAATATTCCTTGTTCCAGTGTGCCTTGGGTGCAGGCTGAAGTAAGAGAGCTTTGACAGTTTTACTGTAGACTTAATTGTAGGGTGAAGAATTCTTTTTGGGAAGGAAAACATTTGTGGAAGAAAAATTGAGCAAAAAAAAAAAAGTTCAAGGCAGGTTGAAAAATAGTCATTTGTAATTTTCTTAGTCATAAGAAAATTACAAATGACTATTTGTAATACAAATGACTATACTACCTAAATGAAAAGAAAGATTTTTAAAATCTCCAGTGTGAATGCTTTTTTCCTAACACAAAGAGAGACTCAGGATGTGAAATATATAATTAGGAAGAGAGTTCATTTTTATCTTAAAATTATTATAGTTTGTAGCATTTGCATAATATTCATTCTGAAAGTGAAAATTGACAGAAAATAAGTTAGGAAATCACTTAAGTGGAGAGAAGTTCCCATTTTGGCATTTGTAAAATTTTTTGTGTGAGTCGTACCTGGAGAAAGAGAAGAGGAAATGATATTGAAAGCTCCATTTAGTAGCAAGCGAAAGACAGGAAGAGATGGCCTAGCAGATGTTAAGATAGATCATGGCAAAGCAGGCAGAAAGCCTTGCAGATCTGGGTCTGAAGGTTAGGTGTAACTAGGACCACAGACTGACAGCAGCCTTTGTTTGGCAGAATGTACCTACAGTAACATCAAACATTCATTTGGCACCTAAATCGTTCCACTTCTTTGTTCCTTATGACTCAAGAAAATGCTGCAAAGTGTTCCTTTTAAGGAGTTCTGATATTTATACAAGTTTACATTTATTTGAACATGCTCTATAATCACTAAGCTGTTCTGCATGTAAAACTAAGGAGGTGATAGTTTATTCATTCATGAGATGGTATTGACAGGAAGCAATTTCTCACTTTTCAACACATTTAAACATTGCAACTGTAACACTCAGAATCAGACTAATGGATGCAGACACTAGAAAGCTGGAAGTTAGAATATTAAACCTACAGGTACTGTAGACCTTTATCTTTTAAATTTAGCTCATACCATTACATAATTTCATCATGATATGAATAAAACTGATATGAGGGGGCTTCAAAACGTTTGTGGAAAACAGAATCGAAAGAGAATGGATTTTTCCATGAATTTTTGGAAGCCTTCTCAATTTGATTGAAGCTTTTCTCTTTATTAGGAAAGAACTAACATTGTACTAACATTGTCAAAAACTTCATTTTACTTGGATCCACAATCAACAGTCATGGAAGCAGTAGTCAAGATTTCAAAAGACATATTGCATTAGGCAAATCTGCTGCCCAAGACCCCTTTAAAGTGTCCAAGAGCAAAGAGATCAGTTTGAGAACTAAGGAGTGCCTGATCCAAGTGTTAGTATTTTCAGTCACCTCATGTGCAAGTGACAGTTGAACTACTCTAGCAGAATTGATGCATTTCAGTTAAGGTGTTTGAGAGGAGTAGTGAACATACCATGGACTGCCCGAAGAACAAAGAACAAACAAATCTGTGTTGGAAGAAATACAACTCCTTAGAAGCCAGAATGGCAAGACTTCGTCTCTCATACTTCAGACATGCTATGAGTAGGGACCAGTCCCTGGAGAAGGACGTGATGTTTGGTAAAGTGAGGGTCAGAAAGAGATTGGCACAGAGACAGTAGCAATGGACTCAGGCGTAACATCAATTGTGAGGCTGGCACAGGACCAGGCAGGGTTTTGTTCTGTTGTGCATAGGTTAGCTGTGAGTCACAATTGAGTTGATAGGACTTAACAATAACAACCTTAAGGAAGATCATAGAAGAATTGATGCCTTTGAGTTGTGGTGTTGGAGGAGAATACTAAAAGTGCCATGGGCTGCCAAAAGAACCAATAGTTATCTTTTGGAAGAAGTGCAGCCAGAGTGCTCCTTGGAGGCCAGGATGGCTAAGCTTCGTCTCTCATACTTTGGACATATGGTCATGCTGGGTAAGATGGAGGGTCAGAGAAAAAGAGGAAGACCCCCAATGAGATGGATCAGCCAGGTGGCATCATTGATGGCATCAAGTGTGGCAGCGGTAGTGAGGTTGGCCCAGGATCAGACATTGTTTCGTTCTGCTGTGCATGGGGGCATTTTGAGTCAGTTCTGACTTGATGGCACCAGATAACAACAACTGCAAAATACTGAAGCTAGGAGATTCTGTTGATAATTTTCTAAAGTAAGTAGTATGTTGACCTCAGCTTGGTAATAATTTAATGCTAGATTAAAACATTCATAATTATTGTGCTAGTTTAATATTTCTCCAGAGGCATTTTTGTTGACCATGGAATTGAGTTCAGTGCAAAGCATGGTTTACACCCTTTAGAAATTCATGTCAACTTTTTTGGTTCAGAGGAGAGCTATGTATATAGTTTGACCATATGTGACTTCTACAAAGTACTTTTAACTTCCTTTTGTACTTTAAAACTTGAATAACTTTACATTTGAATAACTAAGTTGGTAGAGCACATTTTAAAAGATTGAAATCTTATACAACTTAATGCAATTTTTCGGAAAGTGATAAATGAAAGATAACGCAATAGATCAAAACACAAAATAAAAAAAACAAACCTTATACTCTTTGACTAATAAAACTGAAGTTTAATTATCTTTGGGGGAAGAAAATCCAGTTTGAGTAAAAAAAAAAAAAACCACATAATTTTATTTTCTTATACTTATGGAATACATGCTTCAAGTTTTAAAATCACACATAAGCTTCATGTTGTTGTTGTTAAGTACCATGGAGTCTGTTCCAACTCATAGTGACCCTGCACAGGGTCTTTGAGGCTGAAAATGTTTATGGGAGCAAAATGCCTCATCTTTCTCCCATGGAAACGCTGGTAGTTTCGAACTGCTGACCTTGCGGTTGGCAGCCCAACTTGTAACCGCTACGCTACCAGAGCTCCTTAAAGCTTCATGAAAGCATTTATATAGCATTATCTGATGAGGATAGGTATACTCTATGAATCTGAGCACATAGAACACTGAAAGAAGAGTAAGAGAAGTTTGCTATGAGGAGATAGATGGTCATTGTTGGGTTTGAAAATCATTCTGAAAAAGTTTATCAAAATATTTACAGCAATGTGTAGCAAATAGTTGATGATCACAACCTACTGACTTGCTTTTCTTTCTATAACTTCAGACATTAGTAAATATGTTATTTTTCAGTGCATGATGCTAGTGGAGCCCTTGATGGGGACAAAAATCTAATGTGCTTAGCTGCTAGCTGAAAGGTTTGTAGTTTGAGTCCATCCATAAGCACCTTAGAAGAGAGTCTTTGAGATCTACCTGTGAAACGTCTGTCATTGAAAACCCTATGGAGTACAGTTCTATTCTAACACACCCGGGTCACCATGAGTTGGAGTAGATTTGATAGCAAGTGGAAACTGATATTGTGATGCTAAAAATGGCTGAAGAGAGTTAGATGTTATTTTAAGTCTTTTTAATGGACCATAGGAGTTCATTGAAAGTCAGAGATGTTTTATCTGAAATGTGTCCATAGACGTCTATACTGAAAAGATTAATTATATTCTTACATATGTCTCCGGATACCACTGTCAAATATAGAATCCTTAGGCAGGACACATAATTGGGCTGTCTGAGAATAGCACACAACATGTTTTTCAGATTTAATCTAACTAACAATTATCGAGCACACTATGGCAAGCTTTAAAGACAGATTACAAATGTGAGTGGTATACAACCTCTACCTTTAGAAAGTTTACATTCTACTTTGTGAACCAGTGATGGTGGTAGGGGAGGATTATGGACAGATCCATGCATGATTATACCTCTAACTGTTTTTTGGTGAGATTTGTAATAAATGTAAGTTGTTATTGTTAGTTGCTGGGGAGTGGATTCCTGACTCACATACACAATGGGATCAGGCCCTTGTGCTTCATAGGGACTCCATATACTGACTTTTCAGAAGAAGATAGCTAGGCATCTATTTCTAGTCTGTCTTGGATGAATCTCTGCTGGACGCTCTTCAACACTGTGGCCACACACAAGCCTCCAGTGACAGACAAGCAGTGGCTGAGCATTAGGTGCATTAGCTGGAAACTGAGCCAGTGTCTCCCATATTGAAGGCTAAAATTTGACTGTGGACCCATCACTGCCCTCACTAAAGGTATGAGTGAAATGTATTAGCAGCCTGGGAAACACAGTGCTGGGGTTTTAAGGCAAGGTGATTGTTGAACTGAGCCATAAAAATGAAGACAGTGAACACAGGATGAACAAAACCATAAGCATATGAAGAAATGATGTGAACATTGGTGGTTTTGTACAATGTATTTAAACGAAATGTCTTCAGCATGCAGTCTTGCTGAATGAATAATTTTAATGTGTACTTCTGGGAAATGAAGCTGTAAGAACATGTAGTTCAAAGTAGCATGGTAGTACTAATGCTCCAAATAACTCCCCTGCTAAAAAATGTACTAATTTACTACCTACCAGGAACAAGCAGTAAATAAAAGTAAAACGCATCTTGCTTATATTTTGTGAAGACAAAATGACAATTAAAGTACTTATGCTAATTATTCTTTTAAATTTGTTAACTACAGAGTGAGGCAAGGTTGTTGAAAATCTGAGGGGATGAATGGCAAAGAAAAAGGGAGCTTTGTTGAGATTGTTGATGGGGACAATTTTAGAATTTCGATGAAGATAAGTAAAAAATTATTAGTATGAAACCATTGTTGTCATGGTTGTTAGATGGCATTGAGTCTGTTCGGACTCATAGTGCCCACATGTAAAACAAGGAAGCACTGGCCAGTCCTTTGTCATCACCACAATGGTTACTTTTGAGTCCATTGTTCTTGTCAATGTAGTAATCGATCTCATTGCCTATCTGTCCCTGACCCTCTACTTTACAAAGCATGATGTCACACTCCAGAGTCTTGTCCCTTCCAATACAAATTTTTTTTTTTTGGTCCTTCTGGCCATCCATAGTACTTTTAACATTCATCTCAAACACCATAATTCAAATGCATTAATTCTTCTACAGTTTCCTTTTTCATTGTTGAACTTTCACAAGCATTGGAAGCAATTGAAAATATCATGCTAGGGTTAGGTGCACCTTAGTCTTCAAATTGATCTCTTTTTTCTTAACAGTTTAAAGATGTCTTATGCAGCAGGTTTGCATAATGCAGTAAGTCATTTGATTTTGTGACTGCTGCTTCCATTAGTGTTGATTGTGAATCCAAGCAAAATGAAGTCTGGTCACTTCCATCCTTTCTCCATTTATTATGATGCTATTTATTTCTCCATGGTATTTTCAATAACCTCATATGCATGCAAAAGCTCGACAGTGAATAAGGAAGACCGTAGAAGAATTGATGCTTTTGAGTTCTGGTGTTGGAGGAGAATATTGAAAGTGCCATGGGCTGCCAAAAGAACCAATAGAGCTGTTTTGGAAGAAGTGCAGCCAGAGTGCTCCTTAGAGGCCAAGATGGCCAAACTTGGTCTATCATACATTGGACATATTGTCAGGAGGAACCAGTTGCTGAAGAAGGATGTCATGTTTGGTAAGTTGGAGGGTCAGAGAGAAAGAGGAAGACTCCCCCAATGAGATGGATTGGCCAAGTGGCAGCTTCGATGGACTCAAGTGTGGCAACAGTAGTGAGGCTGGCCCAGGATCGGGCAGTTTTTCATTCTGCTGTTCATAAGGTCGCTATGGTTCGGTACTGACTCAGTGTCACCTAACAACAACAACAACTTATTTATCCAGTGGTGAGAATCTTTGCTTTTTTACATGTTGGTGCAATCCATAATGAAGACTGTAGTCTTTGCTCTTCTTCAGTATTTTAAGTCCACTTTGCTTCTAGCAAGCAAGATCATTTGTATATCATATGTTATTAATGAGTCTTCATCCAATCCTTATGCCATGTTCTTCATAAATTCCAGTTTCTTAGATTATTTGCTCAGCATATGAATTAAATAAATATGGTGAAGAGATACAACCCTGGAACACACCTTTCCTGATTTAAAACCATTCAGTATCCCCATGTTTGTTCAAACATCTGCATCTTGGACTGTGCTCCTTATGAGCAGAATTAAGTGTTTTGGAATACCCATTCTTCCCAATGTTATCTATAATTTGTCATGATTCACACAGTTAAAAGCCTTTTGCATTGTCAATAAAGCATAAGTAAATATCTTTTTAGTATTCTATACTTGAACCAAGATCCATCTGACATCAGCAATGATATCTTTGCTCCTCATCCTCTTATGAATCCGGTTTAAACTTCTGCCATATTCTGTTGATGTAATGTTTCATCTGTTTGGGGATTATCTTCAGCAATGTTTTACTTGATTGTGAAATTAATGATATTATTTGATGATCTCCACATTCTACTGGGTCACCTGTCTTTGGAATGGGTCCAAATATAGTTCTCTTCCAAGCCATTGCTCAGGTAATTGTCTTCCAAATTTCTTGGCATGGATGACTGAGGGCCTCCAGTGCTTTGTTAATATGTTGAAAGATTTCAGTTTTTATTACACAAATTCCTAGAGTCTTGTTTTTCACTAATACCTTCAGTGCAGCTTGGACTTCATCCTTCAGTTCCTGATCATAGGCTGCCTCTTGAATTTGCTGAACCTTGACCATTTCTTTTTGGCACAGTGACTGTGTATCCCTTCCATCTTCTTTTGATGCTTTCTGAAATCACTCATTGTTTTGCCCATAGAATCCTTCAATATTACAACCTAAGGCATGATTTTTTTTTTCCAGTTCTTTCTTAAGAAACGCTGACAGAGCTCTTCCCTTTTTATTTTCTAGCTCTATATCTTTGCAAATATCAATATAATAATTGATTTTGTCTTCTTGAGGCAACCTTTGAAATTTTTTGTTTACTTCCTCAATTCTTCTGTTTTAGCTTTTCTATACTCAGGGAGCTCTGGTAGCATAGTGGTTATGAATCGGACTGTTAACCTTAAGGTCAGCAGTTCGAAACTACCAGCTGTTCCACGGGTGAAAGAGGAGGTTTTTTGCTCCCGTAAAGATTTACAGCCTCATAAACCCTGTACAGTGTCGCTATGAGTCAGAACTGACTCCACGGCACATAACAACAACAATACTCAAGAGCAAGTTTCATAATATGTTCCAGTATCTATTTTGGTCTTC
>NW_006408523.1:20288639-20292693 GCF_000296735.1 Chrysochloris asiatica | reverse complement strand
TTTTGCTTTCTTCCTACAATATTTTTGATGGCATCCCATAACTCATTTGACCTTTGGTCATTTGATGTCTAATGTAACAAATCTGTTCTTGAAATGGTCTCTGAATTCAATGGGATATATATATTCAAGGTCGTATTTTGGCTTTCATGGACTTGTTTTAATTTTCTTCAGTTTGAACTTTAACTTGCATTTGAACGCTTGATAGTCTGCTCCAGTCTGTTCTTGGCCTTGATTTGGCTGATGTTATTGAGCTTTTCTATCATCTCTTCCCTCAGATGTAGTCAGTTTGATTCCACTGTATTCCATCTAGTGAGTTCCCTGTGTATGTCATTACGTTTATGTTGTTCAGAAAAGCATTTGCAATGATGAAGTCATTGGTCCGGCAACACTTTATCATGCGGTGCCCACCATCATTTCTATTGTCAAAGCCGTATTTTCCAACTACAGATCTTTCCTCTTTGTTTCCAACCTTCACATTCCAATCACTAGTAATGATCAATACATCTTGATTGCATATTTGATGAATTCCAAACTGAAGAATTTGGTTGAATTCTTCAATTTCATCATCATTTGTTTGCATGTTTGGTGTGTACATTTGAATAATAATTGTATTAACTGGTGTTCCTTTTGCACATATGAATATTATACCGTAACAGGCAGCTTTATACTTTAAGATAGATCCTGAACTATTCTTTTTGATGTCAAATACAATTCCATTCCTCTTGAATTTGTCATTTCTACCATAGTGATTGGAGTCCTGGTGTGGCGCTATTGATTAATGCACTGGACTAACTCCAAGGTCGGCAGTTGAAGTCCACCCACCACTCCTTGGAAACCCTTTACGGGGTTGCTGTGAGTTGGAACTGACTTAAGGGCACTTAACAACAACAATTATAGTAAAACTGTATGATTGTTCGATTCAAAACGGCCAATGCCAGTCCACTTTAGCTCACTAACAGGTTCCTGTTGTTAAGTGCCATAGAGTTGATTCTGACCTACAGTGACCCTGTACAGGGGTTCTGAGGAGCAGCTGGTGAGTTTGAACTGCCACCTTTATCCTATGACACCACTCCGGAGAAAGGAAGTTTGTACCCACAAACTACTCTGATTGTTGTTCTAGACAAGGATGTGGGTCAAAGTCACAGGGAGAGTTTACGTAAGATATTACATCATCTTTCGGGTGGCACAAATAAAATGGCTAAAAAGTTGCATCTAAGTAGGTTAGAAAGGAGGCAGTAGCAAAGTTCTGCCCTTTGAAACTGGACAAACTTGTTTAAAACTATGAAACCAATTTAAGTTCTAGAGCAATTTGCCTGGCTTCTTTGTGTGACCCAGCTGTTGTAAAATATAAAATAAACACTGTGATGATAAAGATATGCTGTGTGAGTTTGCAGCACATATTTATTTAGCTTTAAATTGAATATAGAAATATAGATGCTATTCTCATAACCCCCAACCCACTGCCATCGAGTCGAGTTTGACTCCTAGGGATCCTGTATAAAGTTTCCAAGATTGTAAATCTTTATGGGAGCAAACAGACTCATCTTCCTATCGCAAAGTTCCTAGTGGGTTTGAACTGCTGACCTTGCACTTAGCAGCCTAGTATTTATCTTGCAATACCAACAGAATAGCAGGATTAAATATAGCGAAAGGGAGAGAGAAGGAGCAAGGGAGGAAAAGGCTGTTAGGCTTTGTTGGATTTTGGAGTAAGGGGCAGGAGGAAGATGAACATATCTTATCATAGTTTTATTTCCTATATCTTCTAACTTGTAGTTTATATGACAGATGAAAATGTATCAAAGAATATGTAATTTGATTCTGCTTTGAATGTGAGAATAACTAAGCAGTCTGTCACCAAGAGATAGATTGGAACAGAAACAATGAGTTAATATTTAGATCGTTGTGATTGTTAAGTTGTTAAGTGACCCTGTAAAGGGTTTCCAAGGAGTGGGTTTGAATGCCAGCCTTGTGGTGAACAGTCCAGTGCTTATTCAGCAGTGCCACACCAGATAGATGATAGAATTTTAGATGAGTGGCCTTGGACTAGTTACAATACCTCAGTTTCCCTGTCTATTAAATCAGGTAATATGTTCTATTAAATCCTGGTGTGGTGCCGTAGGATAAGCACTCGACCTAAAGATTGGATTGAACTGCAAGGTCAGCAGTTCAAACTCACCAGCCATGCCTCGGAAACCCTATAAAGGATTGTTATGAGTCAGAACTGAGTCGATGGCACACAACAGCAGAAACAGCAATGCCTACAATATGTTCTATATAAAACTTCACATGAAATGAATAGTTGATATGTTCATATTTTATTCTGCTCGAAATTGTTATCTAACCTCAAGGAACAACCTGTCTTGGAATTTGAAATAGTATTAAAGTATACTTGTAATAATATCATGGTTGAATTTGCCTCTGCCCATAAATCTTTTCTTCTAGAATGACTCCCAGCTTCCAGTGTGCTACAGGACCAATCAGTAGATATGGCAGCTGATCCTCTAGTGTTTGTATCCAGTTTCAGTGTAGCACAATCTGTAGTATGATACTTTCCTTGTAACTCTCAAATCTTCCCACGAGAATGTTGGCTTAGAAGACTCAGATGTATAACACACCCAAAAGATCAGGACAGATTTTTGATGGATTACTTAGAAAGATAATGGATGTACAATTGAGAGGACAAAACATTGTCCTTTTTATATTGTGAGCATAGACCACACTGTTGAATAGAGATTGAAAAGACAATCGTTTAGAGTTCAAGGTAAATAAACTGACAAGAATAGATTGTAGACTGTGAGCAGTTGGTAGTTGGGAAGAGGAAATGTGCACTAGATTCTGCATTTAGCTTGGTTTATCCATTCTATTCTGGGAATGAAGCCTGCCTCGGGCCCAGGACTATAAACTTTGAGGCTATAAATGCCCCTCTCCAGGTACATCTTGAGATCTTATTTCATCTACTGGAATAATGTAGGCCCAAACCAGTTTTGCTGACAGGGGTTTAGTGGAACTGAAAAGTTGTGTTTAAAATATTGACAACTGTAAGATTTACATTTAATAAAACAGTGGTTCACTTCTTGTCAGTTTCGTTTCATCATTTCAGTAAATTTCACCAAGGATGTTTGTTTGTTTTGTGGAATTTGTTTAGTTTTGTTTTGTTTTACACTTTTAACAGTCGCGTTGGATCCAATACCAGAAGGAGAAGTCTTACTATTGTTCCAAATAACAGAGAAATTTGGGGGATAATGTCATTGTAAACAAAACATTGAAACCATCTGTATGTACATCAGTTGTCAGTGGTAAGATGAAAAATAAGGTGTTGGAATGTATTCATAGCCGTACGGACAATAAATCTGGCATTTTCTTGTACTATGTCATGCTCTTCCCAGATCATATTGAGGACATTGTGTTCCATTCGGCACCACATGATAGCAAGATTGAAATCCAAACTGATACATTTTTAGCTGTTTCAAAGGACGGTTCAATGCTCTAGCTGACAAGTAATATCAGTCTTTGCTTTGAAATTGTTGTCAGGCATCAAGACATGTGAGTGGTAATGAGGGAGGAACCATAATGCTTGGCATGGTTTTAGAAGGTCAAGGCATAAATAAAGTTTCCAAAACCTGGAGTGTCAAGACTTCGACATGCTTGTTTAAAACACAAAAACATACCTTTTCATTCCTTATATACTTAAGGAGGATTTTCTTTGTGTATTTTGTCCTTAGCAATTTACAACCATGAAAAAGTCCTCTGCCCTCCCCAAATTTACAGCCTACCTATTAGATATTTAGATGGGCACAGTCAGAGATGAGTATAACATTACACAGCAAAGGGCATCCCTGGAGAGTGCAAATGGTTAACATGCTATTGCTGAAAGGTTGGCCATTTGAATCCATCCAGAGCCAAGATGGAAGAAAAGGAAAGCTTAACGATCCACTGGAAAGTCAATCACTGAAAATCCCATGGAACACAGTTCCACTGGAAAGTCAACCACTGAAAATCCTATGGAACACAGTTCCACTGGAAAGTCAACCACTGAAAATCCTATGGAACACAG
>NW_006408523.1:20285961-20288253 GCF_000296735.1 Chrysochloris asiatica | reverse complement strand
CACAGTTCTACTCGGACACACAGGAGGACTCCATGAGCCAGAATCCACTGGAAGGCAACTGTTTTTTCTTTTTTTGGAAGGGTGGGCACAGAAGAGGGTTAAGTTTAGGAACAAAGCTGCACAACATGTGTAGGGAAAATTGAACTTTAGAATATGAAATTCAGATGTACAATACATTCAGGTGTAAGGTTTTTGTGGTAGAAAACTAGGTTACTTTCCCCATAGCATATACATCGTTTACATTCTTTCCCTTCCATAGCATATTTGTATGTCGTTGTTGTTAAGTGCCATTGAGTTGATTCTGACCCACAGTGACCCTATATAGGGTTTCCGAGGAGCAGCTTGTGAGCTTGAACCATTGACCTTGCAGTTGAAACGGCTTTGCAGTCTGGCACATTAACGCACAGTGCCACATCGGGACTCCTTGTTGTTGTTATTGTTGTTGTTAAATGCCATCGAGTTGTTTCCCATCCATAGCGACCCTGTGTAGGGTTTTCAAGGAGTGGCTGGTGAGTTTGAAATGCCAACCTTGCAGTTCAAGCCGGCTTTGCTATCCAGTGCATCAACCCACAGCACCACACCAAGACTCCAGGACTCCTTAGGAGAGCTATTAAATATCTCTAAGCTTCAGTATCATCACTTGGAAAATTACAATAATTCATACTCATTTGTGTGTTGTGAAAACAATGAAACAAGTGCCCCCAAAGTATTTAATGTAGTTCTTGCCACATCAACAACAAACAACCCAGCCTATTAGCTTACATGCATTGCAGTATAGTATCCCTGCATTTGCTGAGTCAATGAATACGTTAATACATATGCAATCCAGGCACTGCATTTATGATCAGATGGTATCTAGGAGCCTGCTGGTTATAGCCAAGGAGCACCATATAAAACACTTTCTTATACACTTTCCACTTTGATTCTCAAGATCTTCTTAGCAGATGTTGCTTCTTCCACCACTTGAATATTTCAGTTCTTTTTAAGACTTTCTGTGACAGGCTTGGCAAAGACAGGTCACACAGTTTTGTTAAAGCCGAAATTTCTGCTATTTGGTCACTTGGCAGAGAAGTGGATGGAAATGATGTTCTTCACCTATGAATTTTACAGCTTTGGTTTCTTTATTTTTCCATTTTACTTTTAAGAGAAGCTGAACAAAATGGATAGGAATAGCCAAGCAAACACCATTTCTCTTCTGGTTTTGTTCAGCACCCGGACACCTTGTAGGTATTCAGTGGAGTATCAAAGAAGGAAATCATTCACTTGACCTGGGGACCTTCTGGTTTGGTTGAAGAACTAGGCTGAGAACAAAAAATGTATTTTTGGGAAAACAATAGAGTCAGTATACAAGCATTGCACATGACCCTTTTCTCTGGGAAGAAGGAGTGAGGTGGGATGATGAAAAGTCAAGATGACTAGCCAGGCACATGGCTGCTTTCTGCTGCCCATAATTGTCAACTTTTAACAGGAACAGACATGTATTGGTGCAAGAAGAACATAGTTAATAAAAGAAATGAATTCAGGTTGACTTCAGAGATCAGAAGGAAAGGCTCTTATTGGACAGTAGGGAAAGATTAATGGAGGGTCCTGGTATCCAGCCTGAGAAGAAGGCATTTAATCTCATCAGTGGAAAGAATTCACCAGTGGCTCCTAAGCAGAGGAAAGACATAATGAAAAGGAGTTTAGGAAGATTATTCTAGCAAACTCATACAAGTGATATTGGAACAGGAAAGATTCTAAGCAAGTAAACCAGTTAAACTGCTCTAACTACAGTCCTGGCTTCAAGTGATGATGTCCCAAGCTAGGGTGGTGCCGATAGAAGTAGAATAGACTGGGATTTAAGATTTTCTGTGTATTTTGAAGTCTGCATGAAAAATTGAGACAAATGGATATTCCGTAAAATGATAATCTCTTTATAATAAAAAGTTTTTCTATCATTCTTCTCCTTCTATGACTTCCCCAATTTAATTTTTAAAAAGCATGAGTTTGTGTTTTTTTTTTTAAAGAAAATAGTATTATTTATTACTCATATGTCAAACTTACATCAATGCATTTCAGCATCTTGTAGTCTAAGTGGTCTCTGTGACTTTATCACTTCCTATTATCAAATATATTATATGTGTGTGTATATATATATCTATATTTGAAAGGAAGTAAAAAAGTACTGTTGTAAAATCATAGAAACCTTTATTAAACAAAAATAGCAAAATGTAAAGCTGTTGTTTCTTCATATAGTCTCCGCTTAGGGCTATGCACTTTTGGAGGTAGTTTTTCCATCTCTTTAATCCTTCA
>NW_006408523.1:20284525-20285571 GCF_000296735.1 Chrysochloris asiatica | reverse complement strand
TTTCCTGACCTTTATCTCATCAATGCAGATTTCCATTTTCTTAAAACTTCTTCCTAATAAGACCTGTGATTGCCTTATGTATTTTAAGAAAATCGATCAAAATTACTCCTTTGGACTCTCCAAAAACAGTCACCATAGCCTTCTGAGCTATTCTTTGCCTTGAATTCAACCCACAATTGGCTCTGTAAAAGGAAACACCGGGCTACCTGCTCCTATAAAGATTAAAGGCAAGGGACTGCTCTACTTGGTCATATATGGTTATTGTGAATTGGAGATCAACTCAATAGTGCACAACAATGACATATACCAGCTACTTACCCATTTCCTGGGAAAAGATTTCTCATCAAGACAGTCTTGAAGTTACCAACCCTGGTCTTTTTCATTTTTAACATGTATTTGCCTCTATATTTGCCTGCATATACTTTTCAGTTGTTGAAAATAATCAGTAAAACATTCCCATTCGTTTTCCCCTGACTGTATCTGTTTGGACTCCTGGTATGGTGCTGTGGGATAATGCGCCAGACTGCAAAGCCATTTGTACTGCAGGGTTAGCAGTTGAAGCTCACCAGCTGCTCCTTGAAAACCCTATACAGGGTCACTATGGATCGGACTTGACTCGATGGCACTTAACAACAACTTATCCATTTAGAAATTATATAGTAATTTGTAATATTATGTTAGCATTTCAGTTTCAGCTCATTGTTATCATTTGTGGGCTTCTCTTTTAAAGGTTGCTTTAAGATCAAATAAAAGCCTTTCTATTACCATCTATTTAGACATCACTCACTGAATAATACTGAAGTAGTGATTTTTAGAGTATCTAACTTCTATCCCCAATTTTCTTGCAGTTTAACTGTTTATCATTAGATTATTTGCCTTTTTACTTCACTGTATTATATATATATTTGTTGTTGTTGTTAAGTGCCATAGAGTCATTTCCGACTCATAGTAACCCTGCACAGCATTTCCGAGGATGTAAATCTTTAGGGGAGCAGAAAGGCTCACCTTTCTCCTGTGGAACCACTGGTAGTTTTGAACTGCTGACC
>NW_006408523.1:20260365-20283260 GCF_000296735.1 Chrysochloris asiatica | reverse complement strand
TTCTCCTCCAACACCATAATGCAAATGCATCAATTTTTTGATAGTATTCCTTATTCACTTTTCAACTTTCACATGTGCATGAGGTTATTGAAAATACCATAGCTTGGGGTCAGGTGCACCTTAATCCTCAAACTGCCCTATTTACTCTTCAACACTTTAAAGGGGTGTTGTGCAGCAAATTTGCCTCATGCATTACGTTGTTTGATTTTTTTTCACTGCTGCTTCCGTTAGTGTTGATGGTTGACCTAAGCAAAATGAGTGTTTGACAACTTCAAACTTTTCGCCATTTATCATAATGTTACTTATTGGTCCAGTGGTGAGAATTTTTATTTTAATTACGTTGAGGTGCAACCTATACTGTGGTCTTTGGTCTTCATTAGTTAAGTATTTTAAGCCCTCTTCACTTTCAGCAAGCAAGGTTGTATCATCTGCATATCACAGGTTGTTAATGAGTCTTCCTCCAATCCTGATGCCATGTTTTTCTTCACATAACCCAGCTTCTCAGATTATTTGCTCAGCGTACAGGTTGAATAAGCATGGTGAAATAATACAACCATGTCACACACTTTTCTTAATTTTAAGGCATTCAGTGTTCCCATGTTCTGTTCAAACAACTGCCTCTTGGTACATGTACACATTCTTCATGAGCACAATTAAGTGTTCCGGAATACTCATACTTTGCAATGTTGTCCATAGCTTGTCACAACCCATACAATTGAAAGCCTTTGCATAGTCAATAAAGCACAGGTAGACATCTTTCTGGTATTCTCTGCTTTTAATGAAGATCTTTCTGATGTCAGAAATTACATCCATCATTCCACATCCTTTTCTGAATCCAGCTTGAACCTTTGGAAATTCTCTGTGAATATATGATTACAGTTGTGTTTGAATTATCTTTAGCAAAATTTTGATTGCATAAGAATTAATGATACTGTCTGATGACTTTCCCATTCTGTTCGGACACCTATCTTTAGAATGGGCACAAAATATGGGTCTCTTCCAGTCACTTGGCCAGATAGTTATCCGAATTTATCAGCATAGATGAGTGAGTGCCTCCATTGCAACCTCACTTTCTTGAAAGATTTCAACTTGCATTCTATCAATTCCAGAGCCTTGTCCTTTGCCAATGCCTTCAATGTACCTTGGACTTCTCCCTTCAGGGTCGCTGGCTCTTGATCATATGCTGTCTCCTCAAATGGTTGAACATCAGCCATCTCTTTGTAGTACAGTGACTCTGTGTATTCCTTACATCTCCTTTTGATGCTTTCTGCATCTTTCAATATTTTGCTGATAGAATCCTTCAATACTTTAAGTTGCAGCTTGAATTTTTTATTCAGTTCCCTCAGCTTGAGGAATGCTGAGTGTGTTTTTCCCTTTTGGTTTTCTAACTCCAAGTCTTTGCACATTTCATTATAATGTTTGAACATTTTCTTCTTGAGCTGCCTTTTGAGATTTTCTATTCAGATTTTTTGTTTTTAAAGCTGTTATTGTGAATCAAGTGATAGTTTACATGGGAACACATAGGTTGTGCATTCAACCAATTGTATTTTGTTTTATTGCAATGATTACAATCCCTTCCATGCACCATCCAATGGTTAACAGTATTTGCCTCTATTCCCTTTTTTTCTTTTTGATGCATGAGCCCATTTTTTTAAGCCATTGTGTGAATCAATTTTGTTTAGAGTCTTCCCTTTGATGCTGACCCTTTATTTTACTAAGCATGATATCCTGCTATAGAGACTGATCCCCTCTGGTAACCTGTCCAAAATATGTGAAATGAAGTTACATCATTGTCATTTCTGACTGTAATTCCTCCAAGACCAATGTGCTCATTCTCTTAGTAGTCTGCAATATATTCAGTATTTTTCATCAATAACATAATTCAAATGCATCAATTCTTCTTCAATCTCCCTTATTCATCATTCCAGTTTTCCCATGCATATGTTGTTGTTGTTGTTAGGTGCCATCGAGTCGGTACTGACTCATAGCAGCCCTATGTACAACAGATTGAAACACTACCCGGTCCTGTGCCAACCTCACAATTTTTGTCCTGCTTGAGCCTGTTGATACTGCCACTTTTCCAATCCATCTTGCTGGGGGTCTTCCTCTCCTTCTCTGACCCTCCACCTTAGAAAACATGATATCTTTCTCCACTGACTGGTCCCTCCTGACAAAATGTCCAAAGTATGAGCGACAAGGTTTGGCCATCCTGGCCTCCAAGGAGCACTCTGGCTGCACTTCTTCCAAGATAGATCTGTTGGTTCTTTTGGCAGCCCATGGCACTTTCAATATTCTCCTCCAACATCATAACTCAAAAGCATCAATTCTTCTATGGTCTTCACTATTACTGTCCAGCTTTTGCATATATATATTGTTGTTGTTGTTGTTAAGTGCCATCGAGTCAGATCCAACCCATAGTGACCCTGAACAGGGTTTCTGAGGCTGTAAATCTTTACGGGAGCAGAAAGCCTCATCTTTCTCTCGTGGAGCAGCTGGTAGTTTTGAACTGCTGACCTTGCGGTTTGCAGTCTGATTAGTAACCACTACGCTCCCAGAGTTCCTTTGAGGTGACTGAAAATGCCATGTTTCGGGCTAGATGCACCTTAGTCTCCAAGGTGACATCTTTGGAAAATAATAGACTTAGAATTGGAGATAATAAACTCATTTATTTTCCCCATCCACCTCTATCTCCATGAAATAACATGTACCCTGTCTTTCAAGTAAACATTATCTCGTACTCTTCTCTCCTTATCCAATCAGTCAATCAATCACTTCTGCCAGTTCTTCCTTTGACTTTCAAAATATCTTGAAGGTATTAAACAGAGCAAGGCCACCATCATATTGAGCTTAGATTCCTCCAACAGTCTTTTCACTGGTTATATGTCTTCATTGCCGTTGGAACTCTTTACATTTCTGACCACAAATCTCAGTAGATCAAATCTTCCATATATGCCGATAGCTTCATATTATTCCCAAAATAAAATTTAAATTCTTCTCATGATTTATAAGGTCCTTCATAAACAATTTCCTCAAGGGCCTTCTTTCCCTTGCACTGTATTTAGTGAAGCAAAGCTACTAAAACGTGGAAAATGTTCATGAGTTCCTGACAGCTTCTAGTGTCTCCATTGTTGTTGTTTTTAAGTTCCGTAGAGTTGGTTTCAACTCATAGCAACCCAATACAGGGCTTCCAAGGAGCGACTGGTGAATTTGAACCGCCTACCTTGTATTTCCTGTGGCGCTGTGGGTTAATGCGCCAGACTGCAAAGCTGTTTGAACTGCAAGGTCGGCGGTTCAAGCTCACCAGCTGCTCCTCGGAAAACCTATACAGGGTCGCTGTGGGTTGGAACCTACTCGATGGCACTTCATAACAACAACAACCTTATATTTCCAGCAGACTTTGTGGTCCTAAGCTTATCTTAGAGTGCCACACCAAGACTACTTGGATGTGCACATTCTTCAAAGGAATGAAGAATTAGAAGAGTTTCCATTTCTGCCCAAGGGTCAGAAGCATCAGAAAACAAGCACCTTTTACCAGAGCCCCACTGCTTCAGAAGGCAGGTGGGACTGTGTGAGAATGGAGAATTCTTGCAGCAAGCACTGGATTAGGTTTGTCTAGGGTTCACACTTGTCCAGTACCAATTTTGCTTATTTCTAACATCAGAATGAGCACCTATAGCCCAATTCCAAGTGGGCAAAAAGAATCTGTAAAGTGCTTTGGGAACACAATGAAGCAGTCTCACATAATGAAATGAGGGGATGGAACTGCCCTCATGAAATCAAGGCATTGCTAAGGAAAAGAAATAAACAAGAAGCTGACTTGCTATTTCACTGTTCTCTCTGGAATTGTTAAATTTTATGTTATTTTTTCTGGCTTGCTTAACTGTAAATATTTGGATCTTGTATGAAAAAAGAACAAACTGTAAGTCTGAGAAGCTACTAATGGGAAGTGGGAAAAATTCAAGTGATAGATAGAATAAATAATGAATACAAGAGAAGTATGCTGAAGAGCGGAGCATGATCAAGTGGATAAAGTTCAGTGAGTCAGGGACAGTTAGAGATATACCACTTGTTAGTGGAGAATTTGATTTACTCCATGTGATCTCTATGTGATCCCCCTTTTTATCTAAACAGTGTTAATAATTACACTCATACAGACCAGGAGAAACACTTTTTCCTATAAAGACTGTGACAGCCAAAAATCGTTACTAAATGCAGGTACAATGCTCAACTCCTTGTCTAACTTCAGGACTTGAATGGCAGGACACTGATCTTCCGTCCATGCATCATTCTCATTGCTGTCTGTTTCATACTTCATAATCCAGTGACACTGATAAGTCTTTAATTCCTTACCCATCCCATAAAAGGGGTTTATGACCCCTCTCCTAATCTTTCTTTATGTGCGTCATCTAGTAGAAGATATTCAGGAAGCCCTCTCTTCCATGCGTTCATCACAATCTGCATGGGTATCTTCACCACTGTTCCTCCCCACTTATTCTGTGTCTGAACCAATTCTAGGATATGGCATTCAGAATAGGAATTGGCAATTTTTGTGACTGTCCATGGCATGTGGTGACTTTGTAGGATAAGCGCTGGACTGCAAACCACAAGGTTAGAAGTTTGAACCCATCAGCTGCTCTCTAGGAAAAAAGATGAGGCTTTCTGTGAGTCATAACCAACTCGAAGGTGTTTAACAACAGCAATATCAACAACACGCTATTATGTCTTGAGCTCGTTGATGATAAGAACTATGAATTACATATCTTTATACTTTGCTTTGGGGTCCTGGTGTGGCACTGTGGGTGAATGTGCTGGACTGCAAAGTCGGTTCAGTGGTTCAAGCTCTCTAGTCTCTCCTTGGAAATCCTGTGAGTCAGAACCGACTCCACGCACATTACCACCACGATCAGAACCGTGGAAAACATCATCAAATGTTTCTTTTGGTAAGACCTTTTCTCAGTCTTTTACAACAGTGGTCTCATGCAAAATTTCTTCTTCTGTAATTACTAATTTCACTCAACCTACCTGTCCTCCAGGTTCACCTATTTTATGAAGTGCTTTGCATAGTCGTCATTATTCTTCAGTTTTGGGTAGTATTCCAATGTGTGTGTGTACACAAAATTTTGTATCTCTTCCACTACCCTATCTCTTGACTGGTACACTCAACCCATTTACATTCAGTATAATTATCAACAGGTTGAATTTATAGCTGTCATTTTGCTGTTTTTTGTTTTTTTTTTGGTTTTTTTCTGTTTGTTTTTTGTGAGATGTTCCAGAGTTTTGTTCCACATACATTCAGCAAAAGATACTTTTTAACAGCTCCATTTTCACATGTAATAAAACACTTGCACATAGTCATGTGGTTGTTGTTTTCAAGTGTCATAGAGACCCTATGCACAACAGAAAGACATTGCCCAGTCCGTGCCAGCCTCACAATTGTTGTTATATTTGTGCCCATTGTTGCAGCAGCTATGTCAGTCCACCTCATTGAGGTCTTCCTCTACTTTACCAAGCATGGTGTCCTTTTCCAGGAATTGTTTCCTCTTGATAACATGTTCAAAATATATTAGGCAAGATGCATGCTTCTAAGGAGCATTCTGGCTGCACTGACAGCTTTGTTTGTTCTTCTAGCAGTCCATGATACTTTCACTATTCTTTGCCAACACCATCATTCTAATGCAGAAATTCTTCTCCAGTCTTCCTTAGTCATTGTCAAACTTTCACATTCATTGTCAATACTATGGCTTGGGTCAGATGCACCTTGATCCCCCAAGTGACATCTTTTCTCTTCACATTTTCAAGAGGTCTTATGCAGGAGAAGTGCCCAATGCAGTAAGGCATTTGATTTCTTGATGGTTGCTTGCATGAGCATTGACTATAGATCCAAGTAATAGGAAATCCTTAACTTTAAGCTTTTCTTCATTTAACATATTGCCACTTATTGGTCCAGTTGTGAGGATTTTTGTTTTCTTTCCATTGACTAGCAATCCATACTGAAGACTTGTATTCTTTGATCTTCATCAATAAGTACTTCAAGTCCTTTTTGCTTCCAGCAAACGAGGTTGTATCATCTGCATACCACAGGTTGTTAATGAATCTTCCTCCATTCTTGATGTCAAGTTCTTCTCCATATAATCCAGCTTCTCAGATTATTTGCTAATTATACAGAATGAATAAGTATGATGAAAGGATACTACCCCGACATACACTGTTTCTTTCAAGCCATTTAGTATTCCCCTGTTCTGTTCTAACGACTGCCTCTTGTTGTATGCACGGGTTCTGTTTGAGCACAGTTAAATGATCTGAAATATCCATTGTTCACAATGTTATCCATAGTTTGATATGATCCACACTGTCAAATGCACTTGTATAGTCAATGAAACACAAGTAAACATATTTCTGGCATTCTCTGTTTTAAGCTAAGATCCATCTGTTGTCAGCAATGTTATTCCTCATTCCATGTCGTCTTCTGAATCTGACTTGAATGTCTGGCTGTTCTCTGTTGATATTCTGCTGTAACCATTTTTAAATGATCTTCACTACCATTTTACTTGTGTGTGATATTAATGATACTGTTCAATAATTTCCACATTCTACTGGGAACTTAACCATAGAGGAGGATAAAAGCAAGCTTCAGTGGAAGTCATTGAATTATATTATAGTACTTAGAATACTAATTCTTGGAGGTCTGATGTAGCCCAGTAGGATAGGCACTGGACTGCTAACTGCAAGTTCAGTCTTTCAAACCCATCAGCTGCACCTTGCAAATGCTATATGGAGTCATTAAGAGTTGGAACTGACTTGATGGTCCTTCCAAATAACAATACTAATTCTTGCCTGACAACATAACTATAGAAAAACATGTCCCTTATTTACATGTTCCGAATATGGGTTTTATGTAATGTTTTAACCATGGTGTATAGTAAATGATTAAACTTGACTAAAGAAATGCTTGACCCTCTGTTCTTAGTTTCTGGAACATAATGTCTAAGTCCTTAGAAGATCTCCTCTGAGACTGTACTGTTTACATATGGCTCCTGGGCCATGTCAGATAATCTATGCTAACAATATATGACAGCGGGCCTTGGGCCATGCAGTATCAGAACAGTCTTTGGGGCAGGTTGGAGACTAATGTTACCCATGTGGGTTGTCTATCATGCCGATATAACCAGCCTCCAATAAAAAGCCTGGCTGTCAAGGCTTGAGTGAACTTCTCTGCTGGGAGTGCTCTGCATATTGTCCTACATCATTGCTGAGACAAATTGTTCTCACAACTCCATTGAGAGAGGACAACAAGATAGTCTGTACCTGTTCTCCCCGTATCCTGCCCGATGAGCCACTTGCCTTCGCTGATTTTATTCTGTATCTTTTCCCCACAAATGATTTCTGGGGCTCCTTACAGTGAATTATTGAACCTAAGAATGAGCTGGGGAATCCTCAAATCATGAAGTTGTTCATGGGGACCTCCAAACTTGTAGCTGGTGTCAGAAGTGAGATTAGTCTTGGGGAAGCAAACATTACACCTGATGATTTTCAGAGGAGAAATGTGACATATCCAGAAATGGACCTCAGCCTACTTTGTGTCTGGCAGACACAGTGAATGACTGTCAGTTAGGTCTCCCAAGACCACTGTTTTGTTGTTGTTGTTGTTAGGTGCCATTGAGCCAGTACCGACTCATAGCGACTCTATGCACAAAAGAATGAAACAATGCCTGGTCCTGGGTGAACCTCACAATTGTTGCCATGCTTGAGCCCATTGATGCTGCCACTGTGCCAATCCAAGACCACTATTAGAAGGTGATTATAAATAAAGGCCACTCTAGAAAGGAGTAAAAGAGACATTGTAAAAATATGTGGGGGATATAAGCATTGTTATTTCAGCTTCTTGTACAGGAGGTAAATCTTTACCAGGGCACAAAGTCTCATCTTTCTCCTGTGGAACAGCTGATAGTTTCTAACTGCTGACCTAGAAGTTAGTATCCCGATTTTCAACCACTATGCTACCAGAACTCCTTACACCAGTATTGTTGTTGTTGTTGTTGTTATGTGCTGTGGAGTCGGTTCCGACTCATAGCAACTCTGTACAGGGTTTCTGAGGCTGTCAATCTTTATGGGAGCAGAAAGTCTCATCTTTGTCCCATGGAACAGCTGGTAGTTTTGAAATGCTGACCTTGCGGTTTGCAACCCGATTCATAACCACTACCAGAGATGAGAATCATGTAAATGTCTGGTAAAATCTATTATCTCTTCCCTAAAACTTCTAGTTTGAGAATGATTAGAGGTTCATAGAAACAATTAAAAATCTAAAGAAAAATTGTATTCTTCCAAGCCATGTTGATGAAAATTGTATGGAGAATGTTATAACCAATACTCAGGCTATTAACACATAAACCTATTTGATAGGTAACAGAGATAACTGATAATTCAGACTTAATATTATGATAACACTTCGTGTATGTTCATCAAATTGAAGACTTAGAATGCTTCATCATAATTTTTAATTTGAGTTTTGAATATTTAATATGAAACTTTTCTCATGGAACTGGGATACCTGTGGAGTCTTACCAATGTAATGTGCTTGTCTCTTTAGGACAAGGAGGCTGATTTCCTTACTATGCAACTTTAGAAACGTTCTCGTAATGAATAAAATGAATGTGCCAATGGTCTGATCTTCCAGATCAATCTAGGCATCAGGTTAAACAAAACTTTGCACTGTTTGGAAGATGAATTTGTATTCTTCAAAAACAACAACAAAAATCCCTTGCATCTGCTCTGGATGGATCAGTCAGAAATAACTAATTGGCTGACTCCAAAATATGCAAAGAGATTGTTTCCATATTTTAGTTTTAATTCGATTTTGAAGATTCACATTAAGATATATATACTGAATGCAAAAGAAAATTCCACATATAAGACACAAATCTTCAAGTCTATAGGGTAATTGTTTGGCCATTAATATAAGAATGTGCATATATCATATCATGGATCACTTAGTAGCAGCTAAAATTAAATTTCAATGGTCCCTAAAATAGCAAGTGTCTGAAGGTTATGATAATTTTTGCTACCGTGAGTGGTTTAGGCACCCGATTAATTCCTTGCTAACTGTGATGTTGGCAGGTAATAAACCTCTCAAAGATTTTATTTCCCAGTAGGCTCAGGCTCTTCTCTCTTGATGGTCCTATGATCTTTGGTTCCTGGAATGTAAGATTAACGATTCCCCCCCCCCTTTTTTTGTAAGTTACAAAACTTTTACCTTTACAGTTGTGTTCATTGTAATTAGTCATGATAGTAATTACTCACTACTGAATCAAAAGAATCCTTTCCCCATCTCCTTTCACCAGACCCATGTAGACAAGATGAAAACTATTGTGGCGATTCTACCTTACCCCACATACTATGACACTAAATTCCCTCTTGAAAACTTGTAATTCAGCCACCTGTGCTTTTCTTTATAGCCCTTCGCTCCCCTTTCAGGGAGCAATGTCTATTCATCTCTTGTGTCCCCTCATTTCTTCCATTTGCCTTAGCACCTCTATGCTGGAGAGCAAGTTTTAGAGTCTCTTCTGACATCCATTTTAGTTTTTTTCTTCTTGTCTTCTTAATGATCTTTTACTTTTTTGCTGTATTGTGTTCTTGATGTCTTCTCTGGTCTTCGGTTTTTAGTGTCTAATGTATCAAATCTGTTCTTCAGATGATATGGGATGTGTTCAAGGTCATATCTTGGGTCTTGTGGACTTGTTTTAATTTTCTTCAGTTTCAGCCCGAACTTGCATATGAGGAATTGATGGTCTGTTTCTCAGTTTTGCCCTGATGATATGGAGCTTTTCTACCGTCCCTTTCCACAGATGTAATCAATTTGATTTTTGTGTATTTTTGTGTATCCCACTGGTGATGTCCAAGTGTATAGTCATCTTTTATGCTGCCTAAAAAAGGTATTTGAAATGATGATGTTATTAGTCTTCATCGCAAATTCTATTATGCAATCTCCAGCATCATTTCTATCACCTAGACCATATTTTCCAACAAGTGGCCCTTCCTCTTTGTTTCCAACCTTTGAATTCCAATTGCCAGTAGTTATCAGGCAGATAATTAGCAAGCTTTTGTTAGTGAATCTATATGCTTATTCTAAATTGTTGTTAAGTGTTAAAAAAATCTAGTTTAAAGGAGCTACCATATAAAGTTTTCCATAAAAAGACTAAATGTAATGTCTTTTTTTGTTTTGAATTGGCATTATACAGACATGGGAACTGTTTGGCTATCTAATTTCCAAGGTTCATTTTATTAAAAGCATAGAAATTGAAAAATTAAACCATCATCACAAACACAGGCATGTCATGCTACAATACAACTAAAGCAATTTATTTTTACAATAATTCCTTTAAAATGCCTGCTCCTTTGGACAGAAACTCTCATAAAAGTTTAACTAAAAGCTTTGAGTTTCACATTTGGTTCAGACAGTCCACATAATTGCCTCCTTATAAACTTTCCCTGCTTTCTATAGACAATACACTATCTTTTCCACATGCATTTTGTTATTTCAAAATAGTTCTAATATTTTTGCTACTGTAATAGTTTTCAGGAAACTATATGGAAGCAGAATTTGATATTTTTCCTTTACTAAGTATAGAATTTAGCATCAGTATTTATGTGGCTATCATTTTGGGTTTTTTTCTCTTGTGAGTTTGAAGCAAACAACTTTATCCAGCTTACTTGTTATTTCAATGTATATTTTCTTATAGAGTTAGGGTGTAGAAGTGTTTGAGAAATGGTAAATATAGTGGATGGATCTCTAGGTTAGTAAAGGTATTTATCTATCTTCTTCCTTTAATACACAGACTACTTTAAGTAATGTTGTTGTTAAGTGCCATCAAGTCGGTTCCGACTTGCTGAGTAGTAGCTGATGGGTTTGAACTATCCGTCTTGTGATTCAAACTGACCTTGTGGTCCAGTGCATTGTCCTGCAGCGCCATACCAGGACTCCACATTAAGTAATAGTGACTATAATAGTATTTTAACTGAGTGGTCACATGAGTGCATTAACCACATTGTGTATAATGGGTGATTGTCAATAAAGAATGTTTCCTAGCTACTAGCGCTAGGAAAGTTAGGCCTCATTTTGTTATGTGATGTGCGTTGTAAACATTGACCACAAAACCAGGTACAATGGGGATTGGGGCACATTGGAGTCACTTCTGATGCATGATAATTTTCAGAGAGAGTGACAATTCAGATCATTACTCAGCAGGCTCCATATTTTTTACTTCCAGAGAAGTAGGCTCTGTTAACCCTTCACTGTCTAACTCTGTAGAGCAAATCATTGCCTCCTTCATGCTCTGCCTTGTCCCCATACTTGCAACTATGATAGCAATAACCACTTTACCTGTCAATCAATTATGTACATTCATTCATTCTCCACAGCTTGTTACTGGGCCTGGCGTGGCACTCCATGATAAGCACTGGACTATTAGCCACAAAATTGGCGGTTCAAGCCCACCAGCTGCTCCTCGGAAACCTTATATGGGCTCACTATGAGTTGGAACTGACTCCATGGCACTTAACAAACAACATTCATCTTCTCTAGCACCTACCATATTGCCACACACACTGCAGACATTAAAGAAATGCATATTGAATAAACAAATGAATGGTAGAAGGAATGAGACTATAAGTACAAAAATAAAAAGGGAACTGCAGTTGATTTTTACTTGGTAAACTATGTTTGGAATCCTGGTATGGTGCTGTGGGTTAATGCACTGGACTGCAAAATCTGTTTGAACTTCAAGGTCGGTGGTTCAAACTCACCAGTTGCTCCTCAGAAACCCTGTATAGGTCGCCATGCACCAGAACCAACTCAAAGGCACTTAGTAACAACAACAACAACAAAACTTTTGTTTAAAATTAGTTAGGATTGTTGTGCAGGGGAGTCTCCAGAAAAGCTTTTTTTTCCCCCCCTGAGTATAAGAGCTAGAGAAAGTGTGCCTTCAAAGGCAAAGATGGCAGGGCCTCAGGAATAGAGGAAAGGGAAATTACAGGAAAGATATCCAACAGAATAAAGAGCATGTTTTAAATAATCATGTTTAAATAAAGCAAGAGAATATGAAGAGTTAAACTGAATCTTATTGGCTTTGTATCTCAGCCAAACACCTCTTGTTTTTGATTGTTACATTCAGTTGTGTAAGTAAAGACTGTGTTGTTTTTATTTAATGTCAGAACTTCCCAAGGTTAATGTTCAGCTGTCACTCATGTAAGATGCAGAATGTTGTAGCTCTTTTCGAATGCATCTTTCTCAGCCTTTGCCAACTGTTTCTTTTCTTTTCACTGTTATTTAAAATTAATTTGGATAGTTGCACAGGGAACTCTACAGAATTTTTTTTTTTTTTTTTTTTTCGCTCAGAGGTGTTGTTAGTAGAACCCCAGTTTATGTCTGCTCACCCAGACTTCCTTTATCTGTTTTCTTGGCCTGAAAACTCCACCTTCTTCTTGGCTGGCTATAGAATGAGTCATCTTTCTTACATCATTTCAGTGCTCATTCAGAAATATTGCAGTCCCAAATGATTTTTCAGTGACTCTGAGTAAGAGGCAATCAGTAGCTTCTAGTATTCACAATTAAGCTAGAGTAGGCTTTTATGGCCAAGTAGGATTTTCACTATCCATTACAAACCACTCTTTATACACATGAAGAATCAGCATAAGTGGCTTGTCCATGGGTATTATTAACCATAGTATCAAGACTGTATTCTAGTTTCCTGTTTCTTCTCAGTTGCTTGTTTACGATGCCAAAAATAGATATCTCAATGTATTTAGGCTGCAAGTATTAGTGTAATGGAAAGGTGTCTAGAAATTTCCTCATAATGTTATATCCAGTGTTTATTTTTCCTCTAAATAATTGGGGCTTGACCAGAATAATTTTGATTTTGCCTCAGATTTATTTATTTATTTATTTATTTATTTTACATTTGCTCTTATAAAGTTGTAATTAATGAAAGAAAAAAAAATGTCTTGTTTAATGCCCTTAACAGAAATATAGAGAATTTAACCAGTATTTTTGGAATGCTTGTTATAAATCAAGGAGCCCTGGTGGATATCGATATACGGTTAGGTATTATTCTGCTAACTTCAAGGTCGGGGGTTTAAACTCACCAGCCACTTTAGGAGTCGAGATGAAGCCGTATGCTCCCATAAATATTTACAAACTCACAAGACTTGTGTAGAGTGACTCTGAGTCATAACTGACTTGATGGCTGTGGATTTGGTTTTTGGTTTTACTCTGTATCAAATGTGGTGCTAAGAAATGGCATAGATTATTTCCTTAGTATGCATAACAAACTCAATGCCCTGTTATTATTACTGCCATTTTAAAGAGATCGTAAATAACAAAGTCTGACAATTTTATTATCATGTCCTTTATAGGGAGACTGGGTGGTATAATGACTTAAGAAATGGACCTTTCTTCACAAGGTTGACAGTTCTAGCAGCTTCTCTGTGGGATAAAGATGAGGCATTCTACTCCTTCTAAGATTTCCAGCCAAGGAAACCCTATGAACCAGGTCTATACTGTCCTGTAAGGTTGCTTTGAGTCACAATAGGCTCAACACCAGTGGATTTGGTTTTTGATTGGTTGGTCCTTTATATCAGTGCTTGCTCACCCCTGTGCTATGTGATTGTTTCAATCTTTGATTTTATGATTCTACATTTAAACATCATCTCTTTTTTAAAATGATACATTGTTCTTGCAGTATACCCAAGGTGAGACAAGATGATGACTTGTAAGAGATGTAGCTATAGGTAATGATATGATGTGACTGCTTATGGGTATGTTTTAAAGATCGTACAAAAAGATCTGCTAATAGATTGATGCGGGGTGTGAAAGAACGATAAATCTGTAACTTTTGGAGTGAACCATTACTTGGTAAAGACTGAGGGAGAACATTGGGAATAGAAGGGGCTGGTGTGGCACTGTAGGTTAAGTATTCGATATCAAGGTCAGTTTGGACTGAAAGGTCAGTGGTTCAAACCCACCAGTTGCTCCTCAGAAACCCTGTACAGAGGTGCTCTGAGTCAAAACTGATTTGATGGCACTTAACAACAACACTGGTGTGCTGGTGTGGTACTGTAGGATTGTTCATTATGCAAGTTGTGCTTTCAGTGGCTCAAACCCACAATCTGCTCCTCAGAAACCCTATAAAAGGTCAGTATGAATCAGAACCTACTAAAGCACATGATAACAGCAACATGAGGAAGCTAGGAATTTGACGTGAGGCAGATTAAATGCACGATGGACACCGAACAGCCAAATGGCTGTGTTGAGAGGGAGTAGGGCTGGGTCCATGTTCAGGGCCCATTGTAAAATGAAAATGTGGGACCCCTGGTTCAAGTAGCCGAAAGTAGCTGCCATTTGACAGACTAAATTACTAAACTTCTCTACAACCTCTCTCACCTGTTGTGACGTTATTATTATTTGAAATTTACTATTTAATGCCATTCTAAATAAAGAAAAATTAAACTTTAAATTGCTAGCATGGATTTTACCTTTCTTCTTCATCTTCTGTAATGTCAATTTCAATAATAAAAAATGCAATAGCCTTCTATTTCAGGTCTCACATACTTCTAGTCATGTTTTCCGATTTATGAACTATGTCAGCCACCAGATGCGCCGATGTAAAACTTATTAATGCATTTAATTAGTATTGAGTTTTTCCAATATCCATAATTTCACAGCAACATGAAACTATATCTCACAAAAGGCATAGTTAATTCAGGAGAAAGAAGAAATAGAGACGGCATCTTAGCTGGGTTTATCTTTATGTTAACATTAAAAAAAATAATAGCAAGTACTTTCTCAGGGCAGCTTCAAGTTCCAATATCATTAGCAACACAGCAATATTTCATGTTACAGTAAACTTGATTAGAATGTGTTAGGAGTGAGGTGAAGCTATATGTTACATAGAGCCGTTAGAGCTGAAATTGGCTTGCAGTCATGCTTCAGCCGATTTACTTTAAGGAAAAAAATAACTTTATTCAACCAACCATAGTAATAACTATTTTTCAAGTAGCATCATATCCCATTTTCAGGATTATAAGTAAGGCCTGATACTATGAGGCAAATTTTTGTACTTCATATGAAGCACAGTATATATACACACATACATACACACACACACATACAGATGCATTAGTTCAGTTTGGTTAAAGTAGTGTCGAATATTAGAAACAATATCAAAATACTGATCTCTTTCCATGTTTCCTCAGCCAATTAACAATGGGTGGTCTAATATATATTACCATTTTACCTGAAAACTTTTACATCAACTCAAATCTGCTTAAAAAGAGGCATATTTTGTTTCATAGCCTCTTTAAGAATCACTGTTGTCACGTTAACATGAGTGACATTAAGCTAAGGTCTCTATAATTATTAAGTCTATTGATGATTAAATAGTAAGTTTTTTGAGGTGGTGGTTCAAAACTCTAAAGAATCTGTTTGGTTTGTATTGATGATCAAAAGTAGTGTCACTTTGGTTTCTTGCCTTGGTTTATTTTCAGTCTCTCTGTTTTACTCATATTCCATTCCCAGTGACATTAGAAGAACTAAGATATATTTACGTTATTCAAAGAGGATATAGACGAAACTAAATTTTGAGAACCAGAGCTACAGATTAGGTTAACTTTGTTTTCCTTTTCCTCAGTCCCTGAACTGTGCCAACCCTTCTCCAACACGCCATATCTTTCCATGTGTTAATACGTTTCACTTGCTTATCTCATGCCCTTATGTTATTATAATTCTTTTGATATATATGAATCCTAAGTGGCAAACTATTTCCATGGTCTGAATAAATTCACAGAGTCCTAGCTAGACTATCCAAGGTAATTTAAGGAAACAATTCATGGATATTGTTTAATCTCAGCTGTTTCCTGGCTCCTGAATTATTAAGTATTGCAGGTCTCTGAGACCTAAGTCATCCTACCTGAATTGTAGTCTTCATTTCTAAAATGTACTCAGGTCTTCTTTTCCGTCTCAGCCCCAATTCATATTCCCCTGACTTAGACCACTGCTGTCCCACCCAGCTTTACTTTGACTGATTTTGTCTTTATAAGCCACCATTTCCGGTTATCATTTAGCAGAGGTTGAAATTTGCCTTTGTGGAGTGACTACTACTTGCTGTGCACCTTACTCATATTAACATTGGTGTTGTTAATTGCCATTGAGTCAGTTCCAACTCATAGCAACCCTGTATAGGGTTTCCGAAGCACGGCTGGTGAGCTTGAACCACCAACCTTGCAGTCCAGCGTGTTTACCCCCAGCACTACACTAGGGCTCTGTAAAACTCTCCAGATCTCATTACCACCGTTTAAAAACAGTATGATTATTTTCAAATAAGGTAAAAGAAAGTCAGGGTACTTGATTTGTTTGTCCTACTAGCAAATCTGAAGCTAGGACTTCAATTGGGCTTCAGTAAAGTCTGTGATTTTTTCCATGCCCTTTATCTGTTTCACCAGGGGAAAGATTATATAAAAAGAAGACTAGAGAGATAAGGACTAAGTCTGGAGAAAACCCTCTTACAAGTTGACTTAAAAATTGAGAGCCAGAAAAGACAACCAAAGGAAGAGGCTAAATAAATAGAAAGAAAATGATAGTTGATATTCTAAGCGAAAAGAAGTCTCAGCTTGTAGAGTTGGAAACATGAACTGAGGTTTATGAAATCATCAAGTTGATGCCCATCAGGCACTGATCTTTGTGTCTCTTTTCTTCTCTTGTCCCTCTAGCCTGCCAGTCATCTCCCTGGAGAGCCCTGGCGTTTTTTTGCAAGGGATTAGGGACACAGTTCTCTCAAATATCAACCATCTCCTGTGTAGCTAAATTCTACATTCATGAACTTACTGTTCACATAGTGTTTCGTTTCAGAAAGAAGGAGTCTTATAAAATAAATTCTCTTTATTTCCTAGGTCAACTAAGTGAAAGTCACATGCTTACCTTCTTTTAGACAGCCTTTCTCTGAAGATAATGTGTTTAGGTGCTATCTTGGGGAGTCAGCACTGTAGCTGTTTACTGTGTTTTCTTAGGCAACCTTGTGTTAGAACTGGAGAATTTTAACAAGTGTCTTGGCTTTCTCTGCACCTGGAGATTAATGTGCTCGTAAAAACTTTATGAACCCTTAATCATTCATGCAAACGTATTGGATCCTCTGAAGCTAAAAGCTTCAGCATTCATAATTAAGAGACAACAGAATAGGACCAGGTAAATATGGAAGTGGCCTCTGAGAAAATTTAATAAACTTGCTCTTTATTTGACTTGTGTGTGCTTTAATTTTGAATAGAAGTACACCTTCTTAGTTATAAACTAAATCTAGCATACAATTATCTCCAGTTTCATGATGAGAATGAGAGTGATATGAAAATATTAGCAGGTTATCTCATGTGAATAAATTGTATTTCTTATAAAGATATTAATTATTGCCATAACTTTTATACACATTATCTTTTGACTGAAGCAATATATACTTGTAGCTACATTAGGATAAGGTAGGCTATTCTGTGATAACAGGAAGTATCAAAAGTCCAGTGGCTTAAAACAACAAATACTGTTTCTTGCTCAAAGTCCACTGCAGGTTCTGAGCCTTCCACCATTTTGCCTATGTGCTAACTCAATGTTGTACTTCCATGCCAAGAGAGCTTCCATAAGCTCCAAAGCAGTGAAAGAAACTTCTGGAAGACCTAGGATCCACAACGATGTTTTTATACTAAGAAGTGACACATTCCACTACTAACTCAAAATTTAAAGACTGGAATGAGTTATATTGGTCACACAGATTCAAAGTGGCAAAGAAATACTTCCTTTTCTCCCAGAAAGAGGAGAAATAGGAATATTGATGAGAAGCCATATGTCTTCATCCATGTATTTTTATATCCAATTATGCTGTGCATTTATTATGAACTATTCAGATGATCTGTAGCTGTCTGACTAGATAAGGTTTTTTGTTTAGGATATCAGATGTTGAGTCAATGTTTACTTATTCTTCTCTTTTGCTTCAGGAACAATTCACTCCAATATGGAAATAGAAGTTGTATGCATATGGAGGAAAGCCATTGTATTTCATATTAGAGGGTATTGATAGTTGCTGTTGAATCAATTCTGATTCAAAACAACCCAATGCATCTAGAGTAGAACTGTTTCATAAGACTTTTAAGTGTATGACCTTTATGAAGGAGACTGTGAGAGTTGTTTACTAAGACACCTCTGTGTAGGTTTAAGCTGCTAACCTCTTGTCTAGTAGTCTAGTACTTAACTGTTTACGCAACCCAGGGACTCCTATAAATTAGATAAACCATTGCAAGATACATGCAAACATAACCCTAGTGCAGGCTGAAAGACCATGTGTATGCAGCCTTCGCTGACCTAATTTATTTTCAATATAAAGATAAGTCTCAAAGATGACATATACCAGAGATGGGATCACACAAGTTACACGGGGGAGACACAGATGTACAGTGACTCTGTATTGTCTTTTTAGCTAGAATGAATTCTAAAGAAAATATCCTATTGAACCCCTCTTCCTAAAGTCACCCCATTGCTCTTCATCATATCATCCTATTTATCTCCCTAAGAACACACTCTGAAATTTTCTCATTGAATTTTTCACTGGGTTCTTATGTTCCTTGCCCCTACTACACAGTTTCTTCTTCCCACATTTCTGAATATATGATCATGACGGAGGTTTTTTCGTTTATATCTTCAGTGTTGGGAACAGTACTTGCCTGGTTTTGAAGAACGTAATTTATAGAATGGGTAAATATAATAACGATGGCATTTGAGATAATATCATAATGGAGTAAGGCAAAACATTGGGGAAAATATTCTACTTCTGTTAAGTCTTGGTAATGGGAACGTAGAGGCTTTTAAAGTAAACAACTTGTTTTTCTTCCCTAGATTCCATAGTATGCATAGTTCTCTTGAGGTCTCTCATGACAACATAGTATTTATTGTGATATTCATTTATCTTTATTTTTATAGAAATAATACATTATATGTTTAAAAGTACAGGTCTTTCAGTCACACAGCTGAGTTCTACTAAAAGGTCGATAATTTGAAACTTGGCTGTGACTGTATTTGGAAGTAATTTGGAGTCAATGAATCTAGACCAAAATCCTTAATGATTTCTTTTCAGAATTACTCTAAGTATTACAATTTATTGTGCATTATTTCTGATACCATTGATCTGCACCTATTTTAAAAGAAACACTTCAATTAAAAATCTTTCTGAAGAAACCCTTGTGTATTCTCTGGTGTTTAAAAATAGAAGGAAAGGCACATGTTGATGTACTCTTTTTTTAAGGTAATTTTAGCAGTTGTAATAAGACTCATTGACTACCCACACGAAAACAACTAACTATAAATGTAGTTATGGCTAGATTGCCACTCAAGAATGTGTCAATCTATGTTTTGTTTGCATAGATTGTCATTGGTGTTGTTAAATGCTATCAAGTCGATTCTGACCCATAACCATCCTGTTATAGGGTTTGTGAGGAGCAGCTGGTGAGTTTGTACTGCCAACCGTGTGGTTCAAACTGACTTTGCAGTCCAATGTATTAACCCACAGCACCACGTTGTTGTTGTTGTTATGTGCCGTGGAATCAGTTCCAACTCATAGCGACCCTGTGCATTAGTTTAAGGAAATTACTGGACCTGGGGTTTTCTGGACTGTATCATAGTCAGTTGTTGTCAAGTGATATCCAGCCAGTTCTGACTCATAGTGACCCTGTATTGGGTTTCCTAGGAGCAGTTGGTGAATTTGAACTGCCACAACTGATATAACCCATCAACATTTTCCCCCACCTTCTCTTACCCAGATCCATCACAGAAAAGCCATTTGGTGGGCGTTTGCAAAGACTATGACTAGTAGAGACATTGAATAATTCAATGCACTACACAGTTTCTTAGCTATTTCTTGAAAAGATTCATACAATGAGGGCTCAATAGTTTTAAAATAAGTGCTATTAGTCTTTTCAGTGTAAAATATATATATACTCTCATTGTATTGTAGATAAATGTCACTCCCTGAATTTTTGCCTTGTGATTTGATATTTAAATTTACTTACTCTTCAAGATCCAGTGTGTTTGATCCAAGTTCACATTGTCCTTCACAGGCTTGTCTTCCAGTGACTTCCGATTTGTTCTCACCATGATCTGTTGCATAGCTGTCTGTCTCTGTGACGGAACTGGGATAACTTCAGGGACCTCTGGTAGTACCTTTTCTACAGTGCAGTGTTTACTTGGCTTCTTGACAAAGTGCTATCTTTGTTTCTTCCTCATTAAGTCACTGTGCCAGCTTTCTAGCTAGGAACCATTGTCATTGTGATGGATTTCCTGACCTTGAAAGGCTGTGGCAGCCAAGCTGATGTCGAGCTGTATTTTGTGTCTGTTTTGTGACTGGATAAACGTTCTTTAATTACTGTTGGTTCATCATCCTTGGGGAAAACTTTGGCCATGCTATCAGTTTTCATATTTGAGGGTAGAAGTAGAGGGCCTTTGGCAGTAATTTTTCATGTTAAAAACCTGAATTCATATGCTTTTCCAATTAATTTGATGCCAAAAAAGTTAGGTTAAAATTTCCACAAATATTAAAATTTATTCAACAGACAGCACTGCATTTAATGTTCTATTGGGTGATGCAGGTGATTGTTTAAAAATAGCCATCTTATCTACAATGAAATGTTATATAAGGTAGAACTAATTTACAAAAATATTAACAGAAGAAATTTTAATTTTTCAATGAAATGGAGAATTCATGAATGAAAGGGAGAAGCATATCATGAAAAATTCCATCATTATCTATGAATAAATGTGGTAAGAGTCATGACTGCTTTGGAAGGTTATGGCCAAGAAACCCACTTTGGGACAAATTATACCGGTTGCTCTTTTTACATTGACCAGATAACTGAATAACTGATATTCCCTCCTTTCTTTAGATGTGTTCCACCATTCCACAATTTGTCATACAATTATATATCTTAGGTAGTTTCAGAGTATTGAGTAACAAGGGTTTTTAAATATTTCATATGTAACTTGCAGATCAAGAGTGCATAATAAGTTTTCTTATTGGCTTTGACATTGTAATGTACATATATGAATTTATGATTAGAAATTGTTTTTGTGGAAACCTTTATAAAATAAGAGTTCCATCATTTATGCTTTGTTTTTATTGCTAAAATCCTAAGAACTTATTTTAGTACCAAGAAAGAGTAGATGCTTAGTGAACACTTGTTGGATAAAGCTAACAGTGACAAACTTTTTTGTTTGTTTTTTACTCATGTGTCTCTTCTTCTAATAATGTATAAACAAGTGTTGTAACTTTTATTTTTAATTAGAGTGCATGGTGCTCCACAGCTTAATAAATGGCAGGAGGTAAGTCCTAATCTTGACTTTGCCACTAAAGAATATCAAATAAGATGTGAAACTCTCCAAGGGTGTTTCCCAACCTGACTGAGTACTGACATAGTCTAGGATAGTTTGCTAGAACACAGGTTCCTGGGCTTCACATCTGAACTGGAATCTTCAAAGGGTGCATTGTAGCTTAAAACTCTTCAGGTGATTGGCATCTACTTTCACAGAGCTCTAATTTTTAGAAATCGATGATCTAGAAGACCTCGGAATTCTTCAAACTGTAATATTGTGTACATATATTATTTATTTTCTGATTTTAATTTTACAAACTAATCATATCCTATAAGTAAGTGTGAAGTTCACTTTTTTAGGATACTCTTTGTGTTTTTGCCTTATTTTAGTAATACAGTAAAAACTGCAAAAACCAGAACCAGTGTAAGATGGAAATCTGTCAGAGAAATCAAACTCAAATATTTTCCACAAAAATGAGCAATTAAATATTCTGGAATTCACATTCTGTGCTATGTGAGTCTCTTTCAATCAATTGGCCAGGTAGCTGCCCTACAAATTTCATGGTATAGGCAGGAGAACACTTCCATCATTTAATCCTTTTGTTGAAACATCTCAATTGGTATTCCACAATCTCTTGGAGATTTTTTGTTGGGTTCTTTTTTGCCAGTGCCTACAGTGCACTTTGCAGGAGAAAGATGAGGCTTTCTGCTCCCGTAAAGATTTACAGTCTTGGAAAACCTGTTCAGGGTCATAACAACAACACCAGTGCACTTTGGATTTCCTCCCTCAATACCATCAGTTCTTTATCATTTGCTACATCTTGAAATGATCAACCAATTATTTTTGGTACAGTGATTCTGTATCAAAAATTAAAAAACAAAACAAAAAACCTTTGATCTTCTTTAGATGCTTCTTAAATTATTCAATAATTTGTCCTTAGAATCCTTTGTTTACTTCAACTTGAACCTTGAATATCTTCTTTAGTTCTTTCAAGCATGTTCTTCATTTTGGATTTCTAACTCCAAGTTTTCACAAATTTCATTATAATACTTTGTCTTCCTAACTGTCCTTTGATATCTTCTGTTCAGCTGTCTTACTTCATTGATTCCATTTGCTTTTGCTGTTGTATTACAAGAGCAAGTTTAAGAGTCTCTGTTGACATACATATTTGTCTTTTCCATGACATGATTTCTTCATATGTGATGTTCTTGATATCACCCCACAAAATAGCTGGTCTTCAGTCATTAGGATTCAGTGCATCAAATCTATTCTTTAGATGGTTTCAACTTTCAGGTGAGATTAGACAAGGTTGCGTTTTGACTCTTGTAGACTTGTTTTAATTTTCTTCAACTTCAGTTTTTTCTTGCAATAGATAGTCTGTTCTTTCAGTCAGTCCCTGGCCTTATGACTAATAATATTGAGTTTCTCCAATATCTCTTAATAAAGATATAGTCAGTTTGATTCCAGTATATTCCATCTTGTCTGTTCCAACCTTTCATGCTGTTAAAAA
>NW_006408523.1:20209010-20257583 GCF_000296735.1 Chrysochloris asiatica | reverse complement strand
CATTTCAGCTCACTAATGCCTAAGATATCAATGTTTATGCATTCAATTTCATTTTTGACAACTTCCAATTTTCACAGATTCATACTTTGTACATTCCATGTTCTGATTTTCGATGCATGTTACAGCTGTTTCTCTTCATTTTGAGTTGTGCCACATCAGCAAATGAAGGTCCCACAGGGTTTTCTCCCATGGGTTTTACTCCATTCACTTCATCACTGTCAACTCTACTTTGAGGAGGCAGCTCTTCCCCAGTCGCATGTTGAGGGCTTTTCAACCGGAGGGACTCATTTTCCGGCACTGTATTTGACAGTGTTTTTCTGCTATTCATAATGTTTTAGTGACTAAATATTCAGAAGTATTTTGTTATTCTTTCTTCCTAGTCTGTCTTCGTCTGGAAGCTCATCTGAATAATGAAACCTTTCCACCATGCATGACTCTGCTGGTATTTAAAATACCGGTTGCATAGCTTTCAGAATCTAGTCAACAGATCTCGCAACATTTTATCATGTGATGTCAAGTATAAGTTCTATCACCAAGGGCATATTTTCTAAGTAACAATCCTTCTTTGAGACCTGATGTGGTGCTGTAGGATAAGCACTATACTACATGGTCAATTTGAACCTCCAAGTGGCAATTCATACACACCAGTCGTTCTTCATAATCCCTCTACCGCTTCACTGAGATGGAACTAACTCAATGGCCCTTACAAACAACAGCAATCGTTTTTCTTTAGACGCTTTGGTGGCATAGTGGGTTACACCTTGACTGCTAACTGAAAGGTCAGGAATTGTAATCCACCAGCTGCGCCGTGGGACAAAGATTAGACTTTCTGCTCCCATAAAGATTTATAGCGTCAGAAACACTATAGAGTCACTATAAATTGGAACTTACTCAACAGCACAAAACCATCACCACTCCTTTTTTTGTCCTAGTTTTCACATTCCAATCACCAGTAAATCTTGATAGCATGTTTGATTAATTTCAAAATGCAGAGGTTGGCAAAAATCAATTTTCTTCACCTTTGACATTAGTGATTTTTCTGTATATTTGAATTATAGTTGTATTAACTGGCTTTTCTTTTAGGTATTTGTTGGTGTTATATGTCATCATGTGAATTCGGACTCATAGCAACATTTTATCAGGTTTCTGAGGAGTGGCTGGTGAGCCAGAACTGCTGAGTTTGTGGTTCAAACTAACCTTGCTTTCCAGCATTAGCCCACAGTGCCACACCAGGACTCCTTTGCATGTTTAGATATTGTATCATCCCTGACAGTGTTGTAATTCAGAGTAGATTTTGAAACATTCTTTTAGACAATTAATGTCATTGATGTCATGTCCAGTTCAAAATAGCCACTACCAATCCATTTTAGCTCACTGATGTCTTGAATAATTATCTCCAAGTGTTCTATTTCTTTTTTTTTACAACTTCCTATTTTCCAAGAGTCATTTTTTATATGTAACAGGAAAGCAGCAGCATCAGTCATACAAGGGCAAGGACACAGGCTTTATGAAAATACCTAGGAGGGTCATTTACATTTGACTTGGGAGGGAGAAAAGACTGACCAGACAGTGACAACTCACTGAGACTCTGGTGAACAAATAGAAGTTAGGTAACCTTGAAAGTTAAAAAAAAAAATAAATAAAGTTATGTAACATTTGGACTTTTGTAAGTAGCTCAGTAAGACTGGATTTCTGATGAACTCATGAGGATCCATGTATTCTAATAGTTAGAAAGTTTTACTTCTGCTAAACCTATGTGCTTTGTCATATGCTTCATGTCACTCGGGTATTTAACTGTAGCATGTTGTTAACACTTTGGGCCAAATACAGTAAGCAAAGCTTGTTTATTAGGCAAAAAGTTGTCCTCTCTCTAGACTTACAAGGTGGTCATATTACCTGAATTTTTTTTTTTTTTTCATATTTGCCCCTCCCTTGATTAATGGTAAAACATTGAGAATATTATGAGCAGATGCATTTTTTTTCTAATGAAGTGATACTAGTTTGGCACAGCAGCCTACACTCAGAAGGCAAAGTCTGAATTCTGAGCCATGTGAATGTTCCTTGGGAAGTTCATAGCAAACCTTCCTTCCTTTGCCAATATTGGACTATATAGTATTTCTCTGATGGTTTCTTTTTATAAAACTTGGTTAATTGAGGTCAGAGACTCATGCTTTGTTATTCAGTGATAGTATGCCTGGGTTATCATCAGCAAGAGTTATTCAGACTTTCTTCTATCAGGTCAATGCAAAAATGACTGTTGATCATACTTTATAAATATTGATATTTTATTATATTTTCCTATTAAAAATGTCAATGGAATTATCTCATACCTTTTTAGCTTCAAAACCAGAAGCCCAGTGTCATTGAGTCAATTCCAATATTTGTTAATGGCTTCATTGTTGTATATAACATATAAAATAAGCTTTGCATTTTGACATCTTATGGAATGTCCAGTGGGGAATCCTTGGAGGTTCAATTATTTGCATTGTGTAATTCACTGATTTCTAAAAGAGTACTTCAATACTACTTCACTATCTAACTGTGGCACATGATCAATCCTGTTCACCATTGTCTTTGAAAACTATAAATGGAAATGTTAAAACTGTAGTAAAGCTCAGCTCAAGCCATTCATTTTATACTTGAAGATAATGACAAGTTATTTATTTCCCTTAAGTCACACATGTTACATTCTAGATATTGTTATGGTATGTTAAATATTCCAAAGTCAACCTTTTCTTCTCTGATAAAAAACAAAAAATTAAGCCAATTTTTATTATATCTTTTGTGACCTCCTTTATCTTTTTATTCATCTTTATATTTCCAAAGCCTGGGAATGCTGTTGGTACAGATATTTGTTGATTGACTAAAATGGACAAATATACAATTTCATCTAAAACATTGAGCATATTATATATTGTCCTACCCACAGCTATGCCATGTTATGTAGATGTCTTTGATGGAAAGGAGAAAAATCAAGATAAATGTCTCAACAGCTGTCAATGTTAAATAATCCTTTCAAGCTGTGAAAGTATTCATTTGCCTTAAGAGTTGTGACATATGGTCAGAAATGGCTTCAAGATTTATTGTGTCATCCTTGCTGGATGAGATTCAAAATATACTTTAAGAAAACATTCCATTCCTCATCATCCTTGAAAAGATATCCTTCAGAACTCTTAGAGGATATAGAAAGCAAGCAGAGAATTATGAGGGTCAGATGCCTAAAACTGACAGCCACTAATTAGAATTGGCAGTTTATCACAGAAAATTACTGGGAAAATGCAAATTTTCTACTGACACTATACTTTAAACACTGATATCTCATTGACCTAAAACAGGCACTGGTATAGATAAGACTTTTGAATTGGTCTTCTCCAGTGTTATAGTGGCCGTTTTTACAATTATATTTTAAAGAAGTGATCATGCTTTTCTATTTTAAGGATTTAGCTTTAAAGAGAAAAAAAGATAAGAAACTTAAGTTTGACAGTGAAGTTCAGTTTCTGTAAAGCTGTCTATCCACTTAAGTTTTATAAAAATTGAAAAAAAGTAAGGAATAAAGAGAAATCTTTTTTCATATAAATGAAAGAGTACAAGAATACCTTGAGCATAAACATTAAAGAGGTCACCTAACTTAGTAAGCTCTCCTGGTACAGAGAGAAAATAATCAAGTCTACTGCGTATACAAAAGAGAAAAGATTCAACAAAAAAACCTGCAAAGTGGTTTCATTGGTCCGAGCAGTGTCTAGATTTACCTATATTCTTTGCTTTTTATTTTCCTGCCCTCTGCCCCACATTTGTTCTACTTCCTAGTTATTTACCTCCTAAGGTTTCCAAATACTTACTAAACACATTTCCAAAACCTTCCCAACATATGGCAGCCTGCGTATGAATCATTTTTATTTGATAATTAAGACAATATTTTTGTTTGAAGTAGAATACATTGTGCTTGCTCCAATTTCAGATGCTGATAAAAAATACATTGTACTTTACCCTGAAGATTATTTTATATTTCACTCCAGTCATCACATTCAAGGACAAATTTTACATTCAAAATAAAATTATTTGCTATATAATCTATAATTGTTGCTGTTGTTAAGTACCGTGGAGTTGATTCCGACTCATAGTGACCCTTGTACAGGGTGTCCGAGGCTATAAATCTTTACTGGAGCGGAAAGCCTCATCTTTCTCCCGTGGACTGCTGGTAGTTTCGAACTGCCGACCTTGAGGTTAGCAAGCAGCCCGATTCATAACCACTGCTCTACTATTAGTTTAGGCAAATCCTTAATATTCTCTCTTATGTGGGATGCAAATTCTTTATTAGGTAGCCACAACATCAGTGCTTATTTGAAGAGGATAAAGGGATTACACAAAAAGCTGTGTTGAATGGAAGTTTGCCAAAATAACTAACACATTTTGTCTGGTACACCAGAAGGCTGGTGGGCATAGATTGAATTTGGTTTGACCAGAGCCAAACATTTGAACCCTTAACCCTTTACATTCAATTTGGGTGGAATGTGCCATCTTTAATGTGAGCCAGTTACAAGAGCTGCTTAAAATTCAAGGGTCTTGTGTACCTGAGACCACAGTCGTATTTGGGAGTTGTCTTTGGTTTTTTGACAGTTGTGTTTTATCAGTTTATTGTTGGCATCTCATTAGTAATTTTTGGCATGCTACCCTGTTCCAATGTTAAGCTCTGTTGATAGCAATAGAAACCATGTTAGGACCTGAATGACAAGAACTCTAATTAACCCCAGCCACAATCTCAAACACCTTTTGAAAGAATGTTGCCTTGTAAGTAAGCTGCTGCATTTAAAAAAAAAAAAAAAAAGTTCTTGTTTGCTAATAAACTTATAGGCTGCATTTCACAGGATGACCTTCCATTTAATTTTTTTGTTGTTTTTAATAAGTGCCTTTCTTTACTTCCCTTTCCTCTCATTTGCCTCAGTTGACCTCCACTTTATGCTTAAAAAAACCATTTCTGCTCACATTATGTAAAGTAAATTCCTTCAGTATTCTCTGTCTCAATCTTTTATTTCCATCACAGTTGTAACACAATTTGTACTTACTTTTTGATTGATTATTTATGTGTTATAACTTTCTCACTTGGTACATACGTGGGAGGGTAGAAACTTTTTCTAACCTGTTAAAGAATTGTATTTTTATCACCTAACACCGGGTCTGATATTGTAAGAATTGCTGAATGAATTTCAATGAGTCCAGAGGTTATGATTACTAATATTAATTGTTATATAGAGAGTTCATTTTTAAGGTATGTGCTTAAACACCACTATATTTGTCCATTAATTCCATTTGATGAGTCTGATTGTGTATTTAACAAGAATTTCTTGAGCACCCAGGGCTGTGTTATGGAGGATTTTTAAAGTGTTGGTTATGTTTCTTATTCGGCAAAGAATATACGCTAGTTGAAGAACTACATGGAATAGTGGCAAGGGAAAAAGCAAGGATGACTTGAGGAGAGCCAAACTCGGTTACTTCAAGATTGTGGTGTGATCTCATTTTAAGTCTGCTCTGATGACAAAATAATACTATGGATGTCTCATTATTTTTTATTTGTCTTTTGATATTAATTGTTCTCTACTTCTGGACCAACCACTAAGTCAATCCAAATATGACAATTGGCTGTCCAGTACATTCCGACTCATGATGCCTACCTGTGTGAACTTTCGCAAGCAGATCGCCAGAACTGTCTTCCAGCGGGCCTTTGGGTAGATGATATTGGTGCCTCCCAGGGACTCTGTTATAAGAGCAATTATGACCCCCATTGAAATCAAAGGGGTAAAACCATTTTCCCAATGTTATACAGATGGCAAGGTGTGCAAGTCAGAATTCAAATTCATGTTGTTCCAGAGTTATCTCTCTCCTGTTCATTCGTTTACTCTTAAGTGCATTGTACAGCTGTTTAAACAAGGGTTAATAAAATATGTACTTTTTTCCTGTATGAGAAATTTGACCTTTGGTTAACTCTGTACATCTGATCACTTGATAACCTGGTACCAACTATGTTACTAAGCTACATTGCTTCTGAAATGACCCTTGATTGGCAAATTGGCATGTGGACTAGAAGAAATTATAAATGAATTATTCATATATGATGGTGTTGCTATAGCTTTGGACCTCTCTGAGTCTGCTGACTTGGAGATGGCATGTCCAATGACCATTGAACGTATCGTATGCCTTTGTATTGGTACACTAAAAGTGAACTCCCATGGAGAATGAGACTTTTAATCCAACTGACTGCCATATGTACTTGGTGTGTGTCTTATCTCTTTGCAAATGTATAGATTGTTTCCAAGAGTCTCTCAGAAGAACACCTGATGCTGCCCTATGCGTAAGCTACTGATTGCTGACCTATGACCTTCTAAATGGTTGCACATATCTCTGTGACCCAGGGTAATCTTGTGAGCCTGGATGTTTTCTTGTGCCCAGAAACCCTTGAAGCATATTGCATCCAGTAAAACTTTTAAGTTATTTCTATCTATGTGACAACTATCTTCAATAAGTAGCCCTTATTGTTGATGGCCAGTGTCCTCAAGTGAATGAATTGGGCTATTGCATTTAAAGGTTAACTCCTTTGCTTTAATAAAATGTTTGCCTCAACATCAGCTACCTCTAACATGTATTTGTGAGCTCCATAGGAATAGTATCCATGGCTTTTCATGTGTGAAAAATAGTTCCATATTTACTCTAGTAAAACATCCCCATAGAGTGTGAAGATCAATTTAGCTTACATGTCTTATTATCATCAAGAAGCAAATTGTAGGTCTGGGTTGGGACTGGATTTTGAAAGAAATAGGCTTTTATTTATTTATTTATTTAATATATTTAAGAATTAATTAGCCTCCAGTCACACTGCTGCATATATATTTAAATATAGAGTATTGTTCACATTCACAGGAGTTAGAGAAACAGCAGCAAATGTGTTGTTAACTAATGTGCATAGCTCTAGACAAGGGCATGCATGATATACAGGTCCATGGAGAAATAACTATATGTTAAACTAACAGAAACATTCATCTAGAAAGTCAACTAACTGGGACCACTTGTAATTAATGCAATTGCACTATGCAAGAATAGGGCAGTTTGATTCGTTTAAGTGAAAATAAAAGTTTGACTTAGTTATTGTAAATCGACAAAGAAAACCATTGTAACATTTAACTACCTCAATATTTCATTGCAAATGACACTAATTAGAACTTTTTTTGCATCCTACATTCTCAGAGGGCATAGTTCTTAGACTTAGTTCTACTCTTCAACCTGATCCTTTTTTGCAACTAACCACTGGGGTAATTAAGAGCATTTTTAAAGGTATCTCAGAAAATACACAAGTGGGGAGCTATTGTAGTATCCAGCTTCCCATCAGTCCTTATGGAAACATCTAATAATGCACAGGTGCTAGTGTTATATACCTTATTCTAATAATTAAGAAAATAACTTGAAATTTTATAATTTTATTAGGTTACACATTTTCTTTTTTTTAAATCTAAAATTATCATATAGTTTTAGTGTATGTGTGCTTAGTCTTTTGTTAAGCTGCCCTGGAAACACAGGACATGTATGTGTGTGTATAAGCCCTGGGGGGCTGTAGGATAAGCTCTAGACTGCTAACTACAAGGTCAGTGGTTCAGACCTGCACACACAAACATGTATATGATAGAAAATTGTATGTGCATATGACAGAAAGTGAGAGAAAGAGGAAAAGAAATAGAAAAAAAATGATGCTGATGGATTTCCTTCTACAAATTGGCTTTATGTGATTATTGGGAACTGGTCCTTCTGAGTTGGAATCAATTTGAAGGCAATGTGTTTGGGCTTGGGACAGATTCAAAATTTGTAAGTCAGGTAACAGGTTGAAGACTCCCAGTAGTTTTGTTATCCAAAATCCACAGGTGATGGGAAGAGTGACAAGGAATAAGGTTGTTGTTGTTAAGTGCCATCGAGTCGGTTCCAACTCATAGCGACCATCTCTAGGGTTTTCAAGGAGCTGATGATGAGTTTGAACCTTGCAGTTCAAACTGACCTTGAGGTCTAGTGCTTATCTTATAGCACCATGCTGGCAAAATGTCTTATTTATAGTCTGCAAGCATAGATCAACTGAGGGAAACTTCCTCTTTGCTCCTAAACCTTCAAATTATGGAAGGTAATCTGTTTTACTTTAGACCAACATCTTAACAGCAACTAGACTGATTTAATCAAATAACTGGGGACCATAGCCTAGACAAGTTGACACATCAATCCACCATCGTACACTCTTTCATATTTTAGCACCTTTCTGGTTGCTGGTGTTAGCTACCATTGAGTCTGTCCCTGACTCATAATGACTGCATATACCATGGGATGAAAGGCTGATCAGTTCTGTATCACTACTAGGGTTGGTTAAGCATAGGACTGTTGAATCCATAGGATTTTCAATCATTGATTTTTGGAAATAGTTGCCAGGTCTTCCTACCGAGTACATTCTAGTGTGGTAGTTCTGCTGAATCCTGTTAAGCATTGTAGCTTCTACTTACAGTGGAATGTTAGCTTCATAGGGGGTACATTAAGCAGGACCAAACCTGGTCTTTCACATGGAAGGAGAGAGGTCTACTAGCACACCACCAATGCACCAGTGCATTTACAGTTTCACATATTCCCCATCACGGTCAGGATGTAGACCTAGATCTTTTTTTTTTTAAAACCAAGTGTGCATCTCCTCTTTTGTTTCTCTTAAGAAATGTCTATCACCAAATGAAAGTTTTGTCTGCTTGTCATTTAGTCATTAAAATCATAGATTAAAATCTATAACCAACATATTTTTTTTTTTTTTTACTTTTTGCTCTCATATATTATTATTTTTTAAAGTTTTTATTGTGAATTCTGTAATAGTTTACATGGGAGAACATTAGTTTTATATTCATCCTATCTTATTTTGTTTCTTTGCAGTGATTATAGTCTGCATGCATCATCAAACAACCAAAGGGTACATCCTGCAAGCCTGTCCCTGGCTGTCAGCATATAGCCCCTCTCCCTTCCTGTGCCTAAAGTCCCCAGCCACTCCATCTCTCCACATCATCATCTCTGGCATCACTGCTTCTCTGGATAGGGTCCTGCACTTCGCTTTTCTCCCTTAATGGTTCCAGAGACCTCTGCTCCTGGACTGTAAAATCAACCACTCCCTTCCTTTTGTTACAAAACATCTATTGAAAGCTTTTAAGCCAGTCCCTTCTTGCCTTTGTAGCCAGCCCCCATTTTAGGTAGCCAGTGGCTATGACCAACTTTTAAGTTAACTTCTGTTTAAATTGCGAGGTTTTATGTCACCATTTTTGTTTCTATTTTTCATGTATGCTATTCACATCTCTTCCAACACCATTTGTTGAAAAAAATGATCCATTTTCTTTTGAATTGCTTTTGCATCTTTTGTCAAAAATCCAATGATCAAATTGTGTGGATTTTTATTTTCAGTGTCTCTCTTCTGTTCCATTGGACAGTGTGTATATTCTTTCATTCATTTCACACAATTTGGAATGTTGTAGCTTTTCACTAAGTTGTCTAATTGTGTTCTTTTTTTCCAAATGGTTTTAGCAGTTCTAGGCCCTTGTAGTGTCTGTGGAGGCTTTTTCCTTTAGACTGTTTTCTTTGGCCTATAGATTATTTAGAACTGTACTGCTTACTTCCTAGACTTTCTGGGGGAGAATTCCCTGTTATTTACTTCCATTCAATTGTGGTCAGATAGTATTTTTTGTAGGACTAATTATTTAAACCTTGCTTGCTGAAAGTGAAGAGGACTTGAAACATTTACTGATGAAGATCAAAGAACACAGCCTTCGGTATGGGTTGCATCTCAATGTCAGAAAAACAAAAAATCCTCACCACTGGACCGATAAACAACATTCTTATCAACAGAGAAAAGATTGAAGTTGTCAAGGACTTCATTCTGCTTGGATCAACTGTCAACACTCTGAAAAGCAGCAGTCAAGAGATCAGGCGATGTATTGCATTGGGCAAATCTGCTGCACAGGAACTTTTTAAAGTGTTGAAGAGCAGAGATGTCAGCTTGAGGACTAAGGTGCACCTGACCCAAGCCATGGTATTTTCAATAACCTCATATGGATGCGAAAGCTGTACAGTGAATAAGGAAGACCGTAGAAGAATTGATGCCTTTGAGTTGTGGTGTTGGAGGAGAATACTAAAAGTGCCATGGACTGCCAAAAGAACCAATAGATCTATTTTGGAAGAAGTGCAGCCAGAGTGCTCCTTGGAGGCCAGGATGGCTATGCTTCATCTCTCATACTTTGGACATATTGTCCAGAGGAAACAGTCACTGGAGAAGGATGTCATGCTGGGTAAGATGGAGGGTCAAAGAAAAAGAGGAAGACCCCCAACGAGATGGATCAGCCAGGTGGCATCATTGATGGCGTCAATTGTGGCAGCAGTGGTGGGGTTGGCCCAGGATAGGACGTTGTTTCGTTCTGCTGTGCATGGGGTCGCTATGAGTCAGTTCCAACTTGATGGCACCTGAAAACAACAACAATTATTTAAAATTAGTTACTGTTTGTTTTATGACCTAATACATGATATGACTTTTGGTAAATGTTCCAGATGCGCTTGAATAGAATATATATTCTGTTGTGTTGACTTTTGTTTTTGTTGTTAAGTGCCATCAAGTAGGTTCCGACTCATAGCGACCCTGTATAGGGTTTCCAAGGAGCAGCTGCTGAGTCTGAACCACCAATCTTGTGGTTCAAACAGACCTTGTCATCCAATGCTTTATCCCATAGTGCCACAAATGTCAGTTACATTGAGTTGATTGGTAGTACTTTTCTATCCTTCTCTATTCTTGCTGACTTCCTGTCTACCAGTTCTATCCATTACTGTGAGATGAAGGTTGGATTGTTCAACTATATTTGTAGATTGATCTATTCTTTTCAGTATTGGCAGTTTTGCGTCATGTACTTAGCTCTGATTTTTTGTGCATACACAATTAGGATTGTTACGTCCTTTTGGCAAACTGATCCCTTATCGTGTGTAATGATGGCTTTTTGATGTCTTCCTGTGCAACTGAAATTTTCCTTTTTCTCCATATACTGAGTAATTTAGGATTTTGTACTGGACATTTTTAATGTAATATCTCATTTGCATCCTGTGGAGACTTTACACACACAAAAAAAACGAGGTTTCAAAAGTTTGTGGGATAATGGAACTATACAATAATGCAATTTTTCCACAAACTTTTTTGAAATCCCCTCATTTATAAACACACAGACACACACATACGTATAGTTTTCATGGTCAGTTAACTTGGGTAGAGTAGGTTCAGGCCACACATTTTAACATACCCCTGTGTATTGTAGTTCTAATGTCAGATCAGTTTTAAAGTCTTTATAATAAAATTTAGATCTCTTCTGTGTATGTGCCTCCCAGTAGACAGTCTAGGACTTGTGCATTGATTTGCCTGTTAATTTCATTCTCAATGTTTTTTATATGCAGAAATCAAATTCACAAATGTGCTGATGAGATGAGCCTAGGTATTCATAAAAAAAAAAAAAACAACTATACAAGATCACTTTCTCAAACTTCACTCCTTCCAAGATGTCTCCTGAAATTTCCAATTTCCTGAGGTTTCTCTTTTCCATTGCCCCACCAGAATGCAGAAACTTTATTCACCTCTCTCTGCAATATAGGACTGCAGCTGCACTAGCATCCAGGGCCAGATGATGGGAGGAAGACACAAAACAAAACAAGGTTCCAAACATCTCATTCTCAAAGGCCTAGCCAATGGAGAGGGGAACTTTTAAAAAGTTCCTGCAAGGGTCCACAAGGATGGGGAACTTAGACATTGGCTATCCAACCTGGTCTGGAGGGAGCTACAAAGGCAAGAAGTGGCTGGCTTACAAGCTTTCAATAAGGGACCTAGTTCCAGAGGGTGCAGGGAAAGGTAGAAGGCTCCACTGAGTTGTTTCTAACCTGTCTGGATGGGGTTGATAAAAGGTGAGGGGGTAAGACTCCTGTGGTTCAATAGGGAATGATTGCTATCAGGTCTGACAGTGAGCATTGGAAAGGTAAATGTAAATGTTTGGTAACAAAAGGAGGGGAGTGGCTAATTTTGCAGTCCAGGAGCAGAGATCCCTGGAACCATCAAGGGAGAAAACCATCAAGGGAGAAAAGTGAAGTGCAGACCCTGTATGGGGAAGCAGTGACACTGGGGATGGAGGCAGAGACAATGATGTGGAGACAAGGAACAGCTTGGGACTCTGGAGCGAGAGGGGCTGTGTGCTGGTAGCCAGGGGCCCAGGCATGTGGGGTATACCCTTTGGTTGGTTGATGATGCATGCAGGGGATTGTCATCACTGCAATGAAATGAAATACAATAAGATGAATGTAAAGATGATGATCTCCCATGTAAACTAACACATAATTCACAATAAAAACTTAAAACAAAACAAAACTCCTCCAAGACCTGACTTCCGATGGCTGTGACCACCAGGGCAGATTGCTGGTGGGATGGAGCTTAAAGGGAAAGGAAGCTGCAGTTGTCTACCCATTCAGACTTCCTTTTCTAGGTCCTTCTACTAGACTTCTGAATTTCCTTCCATCTCTGCCCTGATGCCCACTTCCAACGTGGACACTTTAGAATCTACTGGAAGGAAAAAATGGTAAACTCATCATTGGTGTTATCAAGTTCTGAACTTCTTTATTGATCTATGCATTACTGTTTACTTTTAAGAGATTTCAAATATCTGCTCCAGACCTCCAGCCAGGTTTTGCCACTGCTTTCAGAGAGAGAGAGACAGGATAGAATGTGTGGAGTAGGATAAGCAGAAATCTGCCTATGCAGACAAGGTCACTCTGAGTAAGAACCAACTCAATGACACCGACACTTAACAACAACACCAGAACGGGAACTTTTTCTATGTTCACAACAATCTTCCATCATAATGTTACTATGCGGTGTGTTTAGATGAATATGTAGCAAACACTAGGCTGATTGAAAACATTTCACAATGCAAAAGTGTAAATGTCTGTACTTAATAATTCTGACCTGCCTTTGGAGAATTAATGAGAGATAGTTCTTTATATTTGTTACAAACTTCTCCAAATTATATGTACTTGTACTTTGAAAGTGTTGCTGTTTTTGTTAAGCACCGTCAAGTTGGTTGAGACCCATAACAACAATGCATAGGGTTTCCGAGGAGTGTCTGGTGAACTTGAACTGCCAACCTTTTCTGTTCAAACAGACTGTCAATCCAGTGCATTAAACCACAACATCATACCAGGGTTCCCTTTTAAACTACTGTTGTTCTTAAGTGCTGTCAGGTTGGTTCTGACTCATAGTGACCCTGTATAGGGTTTCCAAGGAGCAGCTGGTGAGCTGGAAGCACCGATCTTGTGGTTCAAGCTGGCATTGCACTCCAGTGCATTAACCCTCAGCACCACAACAGGACTCCTTTAAAACTATAGAGTAACTTAAACTCTCGTGCTGAATTAAACTATGTATATAATGCCTTGTTGTTGTTGTTGTTGTTATTGTTGTTGTTAAGTACCATGGAGTCAGTTCTGACTCAGAGTGACCTTGTACAGGGTTTCCTGGGCTGCAAATCTTTACGGGAGCAGAAAGCCTCATCTGTCTCCTATGAAACACCTGATAGTTTCGAACTGCGAAACTTGAGGGTCACAGCCCATTCGTAACCACTACTCAACCAGGGCTCCTTATACACAATGTCTTCATCATGTTTTATTTGTATTTCAGTACTCTCTCCTTTGTTGTTGTTGTTGTTAGGTGCCATCAAATCTGTACCAACTCATAGCGACCCTATGCACAGCAGAATGAAAAACTGCTGGATCCTGGGCCAACCTCACTACTGTTGCCACACTTGAGTCCATCAGTGCTGCCACTTGGACAATCCATCTCGGTGGGGGTCTTCCTCTTTTTCTCTGACCCTCCACCTTACCAAACATGATATCCTTCTCCAGAGACTTGACCCTTCTGACAATATGTCCGAAGCATGAGAAATGAAGTTTGGCGATCTTGGCCTCCAAGGAGCACTCTGGCTACACTTCTTCCAAAATGGATCGATTGGTTCTTTTGGCAGCCCATGACACTTTCAGTATTCTCCTCCAACACCATAACTCAAAAGCATCAGTTCTTCTATGGTCTTTCTTCTACACTATTCAACTTTTGCATGCATATGAGGTTATTGAAAACACCCATGGCTTGGGTCAGGCCCACCTTAGTCCTCAAGCTGACATCTTTGCTCTTCAACACTAAAAAGTTCTCGTGCATCAGATTTGCCTAATGCAATGCGTCCTTTGATTTCTTGACTGCTGCTTCTGTGAGTGTTGATAGTTGATCCAAGAATAATGAAGTCCTTGACAACTTCCATCTTTTTTCCATTGATCTTTTCTCCATGTTGTTTATTGGTCCAGTGGTGAGGATTTTTCTTTACATTGAGATGTAATCCATACTGAAGACTGTGCTCTTTGAACTTCATCAGTAAATGTTTTCAGTCCTTTTCAGTTTCAGCAAGCAAGGTTATATCATCTGCATATTGCAGGTTGTTAATGTGTCTTCCTCCAATCCTGATGCCACATTTTTCTCTATATAACCCAGCTTCTCGGATTATTTGCTCAGCATACAGGTTGAATAAGTATGTCGCACATCTTTCTTAATTTTAAACCATTCAGTGTTCCCATGTTCTGTTCAAACAACTGCCTCTTGGTCCAGGTACAGATTCCTCATGAGCAAAATTAAGTGTTCCGGAATACTCATACTTAGCAATGTTTCCATAGCCTGTCCACACAATGGAAAGCCTTTGCATAGTCAATAAAGCATAGGTAAACATCTTTCTGATATTCTCTGCTTTCAGCCAAGATCCATTAGACATCAACAATGATATCCCTCATTCCATGTCCTCTTCTGAATCCGGCTTGAACCTCTGGAAGTTCTCTGTTAATGTATGCTTGCAGCCATTTCTGTATTACCTTTAGTAAAACCTTACTCGCATAGGATATCAAAGAGATAGTCCGATGATTTCTGCATTCTGTTGGATCACCTGTCTTTGGAATGGGCACCAATACGATTCTCTTCCAGTCAGTCAGCCAGATAGTTGTCTTCCAAGTTTCTTGGCAGAGATGAGTGAGTGCCTCCTATGCTGCCTCACTTTCTTGAAAGATTTCAATTTTTATTCTATCAATTCCTGGTACCTTGTTCTTTGTCAGTTCCTTCAATGAACCATGGACTTCCTCCTTCAGTATTATTGGCTGTTGATCATATGCTGCCTCTTGAATTGGTTGAACATTAACCATTTCCTTTTTGGTACAGTGATTCTGTATTCCTTTCATCTTCTCTTGATGCTTTCTGCATCATTCAATAATTTGCCCAGTGAATCTTTCAATAACGAAAGTCGAGGCTTGATTTTCCTTCAGATCCCCCAGCTTGAGAAATGCTGAGCTTTTTCTTCCTTTTTGGTTTTCTAATTCCAGATCTTTGTATATTTTGTTGTAATATTTGGCTTTATCTTCTCAATCCAACCTTTGAAATTTTCTGTTCAACTCTTGGACCTCCTCATTTCTTCCATTAGCATCTCTTCTCTGGAGAGTAAGTTTCAGTGTGTCTTCTGACATCCATTTTGACCTTTTCCTTCTTTCTTGTCTTCTTACTGACTTTTTGCTTTCTTCGTGTACGATGTTCTTGATGTCATCCCACAACTCTTCTGGTCTTTGGTCTTTAGTGTTTAATGCATCAAATCTGTCCTTCAGATGATCCCTAAATTCAGGTGGGATATATCGAGGTCATATTTTGGCTCTCGTGGACTTGTTTTCATTTTCTTCAGCTTCAGTGTAAATTTGCTTATGAGTAATTGATAGTCTGTTCCACAGTCTTCCTCTGGTCTTATTTTCACTGATGATATGGAGCTTTTCCATCGTCTCTTTCCACAGATGTAGTCAATTTGATTTCTATGTAGTTCAGATGGTGAGATCCATGTGTATAGTCATCTTTTATGCTGTCTAAAGTAGGTATTTGAAATGGACAAATCATTGATTTTGCAGAATTCTATCATGCTTTCTCCAGCATCATTTCTATCACCAATCATATTTTCCAACCATTGATCCTTCCTCTTTGCTCCCAACCTTTGCATTCCAATCACCAGTAATGATCAATACATCTTGATTGCATGTTTGATCAATTTCAGATTGAATAATTTGATAGAATTCTTCTATTTCATCCTTACTGGCTATAGTGGTTGGTGCATAAATTTGAATAATAGTGGTATTAAATGGGCTTCCCTGTAGGCACATGGATATTATCCTATCCCAGACAGTGTTGTACCTCATGACTGATCTGGATATGTTCTTTTTGACAATGAATACAACACCATTCCTCTTCAGGTTGTCATTTCTGGCATAGTAAACCATGTGGTCATTAGATTCAAAATGGCTAATACCAGTCCATTTCAGCTCACTAATGTCTAAAATATCAATGTTTATGCGTCCCATTTCAGTTTTGAAAACTTCCAAATTTCCCAGATTCGTACTTCGTTACATTCCATGTTCCAATTTTCAATGGATGTTTACTGCTGTTTCTCTTCATTTTGAGTAGTGTCCCATCAGCAAATGAAGGTTCCGCTGGCTTTTCTTCTACGGGCTTTACTCCTTTCACGTCATCACAGTCAGCTCTATTTTGAGATGGCAGCTCTTCCTCAGTCACATTTTGAGTGCCTTCCAACCTGAGCAGCTCATTTTCTCGTACTATATCTGACAGCGTTTCTCTGCTATTCATAATGTTTTCAGTGACTAAATATTCGGAAGTCGTTCGCCACTCCTGCTTCCTAGTCTGTCTTTGTCTGGAAGCTCATCTGAACCCTGTCCACCATGGGTGACTCGTCTAGTGTCAATATCATTCAATGAGAATTAAGAGAATCTCTGTCTGAAATCGAATGAAAGGTGATGATATTTGAATTGAATGCAAAGTCAGGTATTTTGCTTTTAAACCAAATATGCTAAGAGAGGCAACTATCTATCTGGTTTTTCCAAGGGGTAAGTAACCTGTTGAACTCTTTCTTTCACCTTGTTGAACAGAGTACTTAGGGAGAAAGAGATTAATTCATTTTTAATGTTAGGAAAATACAGTCATTAAAAAGTAGATCATATAAAATGCCAGAAATGCTTTTAACATTACAAGAAGTGCACTTCTTTCTTAAATAGCTTGCTACTTTTGGAGATCTAGATATGCTGAAGTATTAAATATTAAAATAGAGGTTACTTTTTAAAATGCAGTGTTTCTTATCAGGAAAAAAAAAAGCTGTTTGAACAAGCATTTCTGTTGTTTAATTCATGATGTTGCTAATAAGATAGTCTAGGAGAATTATTTGTTATGCTTTTGAGAATGACTGGTACTTTTACTAGAAGTATTCCCTTGTTCTTGTCCTTTTAAATATATATGAATACCATTAAACTATATAGGATAGTCATCTGACAGATTTTGTCATATTAATATGATTTATCTGCATTTTATGGAAAAATCCAACCAAACAGGAATATTGATGTAATTTTTGCCACCTTGAGCATTATGATAAGTTAGCAATACATTCCGAACCATTGATATAACAGGAAAATAAATCTTGAAAGAATATTCCTCTCAACTCCTGCTCTATGATCTTTTTTGGTATGTAACTTGATTTTCTTTTTCAGTTTTTTGGTAAGAAACCAAGCAGTGTAAATGCAGCCCTTGGTCTTACTATGATAGTTTCCCAGTTTGATTTCTTCCCATGTTTTCTAAAGGAGTTCTGATGTGGCACTGTAGGACACAACCAACTGCAAGTTTGGCGGTTCAAACCCACTCCTCAGAAACCCTATTCAGGGTCGCTATGAATTGGAACCGACTCAGTGGCACTTACCAACAACATGGTAGCAACATGACTTGCCTAAGCCCACATTCTTTCCAAATGTCAGTCAAACTACTTTCAGGGTTCTGTGGGCTGCATCTGTTCACCAAGAAACACAATTTGCCTTAGAGTCATCCATAAGTGTTTTCTTACCTGTTGTTGTTGTTAAGTGTTATGACAGTTCCTGTTCATAGCAACCCTGTATAAGGTTTCCAAGGAGCAGCCGGTGAGTTTGAACCACTGACCTTGCAATTCAAACTGACAGTTCAGTCCTCTGCTTATCCTACAGAGCCATAACTTAAAATATGTGTTGTTGTGGTTAAGTGCTATGGAGATGCCTCTGACTCATAACAACCCTGTGTAGGGTTTTCAAGGAGTGGCTGGTGGGTTTGAGTCGCCAGCCTTGTGGTTAACAATCCAGTGCTTATTCTTTAGTGCCAGAATTCTTCAAACTATCTTGTTGATTATTTTAAGGACTTTCTCCAATTCTATAGACCTCTATCAATGAATAACCATAGAATATGAAAAATAGAAATAATTTCTTCCAGGCATGATTAATGCCTTTTCTTCATTATATTGTACCCTTAAAACTTATGATCTGATATTAAACTATGTTGGAGCAGAATATTGAAAGTGGCATGGGCTGCCAAAAGAACCAACAGATCTGTGTTGGAAGAAGTGCAGCCAGAGTGTTCCTTGGAGGCCAGGATGGCCTAACTTCTTCTCTCTTACTTCAGACATATTATCAGGAGGGACAAGTCTCTGGAGAAGGATATCATGTTTGGTAAGGTGGAGGGTCAGAAAAAAAGAGGAAGACCCCTAGTGAGATGGATTGGCAAAGTGGCAGCATCAGTGGGCTCAAGTGTGGCAACAATTGTGAGGTTGGCCCAAGATCAGGCAGTGTTTCATTCTGTTGTGCATAGGGTCGCTATGAGTCAGTATGGACTCGATGGTACCTAACAACAAGAACAACATATCCTAAAAATGTCACAAACCTTTGTTATTTATTTAAGCAAAATAATGGAATATGAGGCATAGAAAATTAGTAATACAGTATATTCAAATACAATCCCGCAATTATGAAACACAATTATATTCTGGATACCTATCCCATTAATATGGGGGTGCAGTGACCTCCAGACTCAATGGGAGAAAGAGACTTTCTGCTCCTAGAAAGATTTAAAGACTCAGAAATCTTATACAGGTCATTATGAATCACACCAACTCCACGGCTCTTAACGATGATTCCATTCAGGTGGAGTCTTGGTAGCGTAGTGGATTACTAGCTGGACTCGTAGCTGCAAGGTCAGCATTTCGAATCTAACAACTGCATCTTAGGAGAAAGAGGAGGGTTTCTTCTCCCATAAAGATTTACAACCTCACCAGATAGGTGTGAATGTAACCGACTCTATGACACACAACTACCACCACCACTATTCCATTAGGAAAAAGTTTGGAATCTGAATATATTCAGCATCCCATTATGTTATAATCTACTTGCACTTCTAAATTAATGCTTACTATTACGAATCGGGCTGCGAACCTTAAGGTCAGCGGTTCGAAACTACCAGCTGCTCCGCGGGAGAAAGATGAGGCTTTCTACTCCCGTAAGGATTTACACCCTCGGAAACCCTGTACAGGGTCGCTATGGGTCGGAATCGACTCGACGGCACTTAACAATAACAACATTACATTCTATGGTAGTTTGACACCGTAGGATAAGCACTGGATTGCTAACCACAAGAGCAGGAGCCACTTCTTGGGAACCCTATACAAGACGCCTAGGGGTCAAAACTGACTCAGCAGCACTTAACAACAACAACAGTGCCAACTCTTAGATTTATATCAAGATACTCTGACTCAACCTCACTCTTTTTTAATCTGGTTATAAATATTGTTGAGGAGTTTGCGACCAGATTCCCAAATGGCCTTGTTTTTAACATTTCTTTTTGTTGTTGAAAATTTTAATTACGAAAAACAAACACAATATTTTAGTTACCCAGATTTTACATTTAATTTAATTTTCTTAGAGACAAAACACAGAAATTTTTGTAAACTCAGAGAATTAAAGACAGTTTTGGCTAATTCAGAGCATGTCAATTAACTTAATTCTTACAACATGTTAGCTATTATTTTCATAAATAGGAAAAATAAACAGCTTTCCTATCTGTATGGGTTTCATGGTGTTGTTAGAGCCATTGCTTTGCAATCTTTATTTTGGAACTACTTTCTGGTTCTGAGTGATAATGACATGTTTGTATGATGTTTAACAAGTTTTTATGCTTCCAAGGAAAACTAAAGAGAATGACTGTTGGTAAGTTCCTGGAACATATTAGAGAACCGTCAAAACCCAGTTAACTCAACAATCAGAAGCAAACAGCTCACAAGGAAATTGTTTATTTACTTAGAAAGAAGGATATAACCAGAGGAACATTTGGCAATGCACATATAATTTATAGGGCTGAGAATAAGTACCCTTTTAAGGACAATTCTCATGTATTGAGCTAGGAATAGAAATACAATAAAATCTGACTTTTTTTCTGCCTAAAACCCTTGTTGTCCAAGGATGCTAGATGTGTGAGAATGTAATTACTATAATCACGTTATCCTTAACTCTTTATTTCTCATTCACAAGTTAAGTGCTGAGTTAACCGCAGGTGTTCCTTTTCATAACATGTGACTGTATATGAGCTGCTTAATTAAAATTACTACTATTACACCCTCGGAAACCCTGTACAGGGTCGCTATGGGTCGGACCCGACTCGATGGCACTTAACAACAACAACAACAACAACTATTTAAAATACTTACTGCACGTGCTTAATTTATTTGAATATATGTGCATTTTTCTTATTATAACATTTGAAGTCCAGGCTTTCAGAGTAGCTGGAACCTAGCTATTTAGTATTTGAAGACACTTGTTTTGTGCTAGCCACTGAAGTGAATTAAATGTGGCCCTAAAATGATATCACTCCTTTGAAAATGTAGCTTAGAAATCCCAGAACCAATTGTGAGGAATGTGTGATGCCTAGATTTGTTGTTTTAATGCATAATTTATTCTAGTCTGCATAGGTAAGGTCAATAAGACAGGATGTAGATCCTGCAAGAATATATGTGTTAGTGTTCTCTAGGCCTAGTGAAGCTCTTGGAATAAAAAAATGTGCTCAAGATATACTTGCTCAATGAATGGTACCTGACTTCCACATTTACAAATCAGTCTGAGACAGGTAAGAGTGAACCATTCTGGCAAGTTCACGTCTCCATGTATAAAGTTGACCAAACAAATCACAAGACCCCCTTGATTGAATATGTAAGTGCTGAAGGTCAATTGTAATTATTCAAAATAACCTTCCTTTTTCATATCTGGTCTTCTGGGTTCACAGGGCATGATGCATTGCTGAGTGAGATCACCCAGCATTGGCATGGAAAGAGATAGGGACTTGGTGATGGTGACAATGATGTAAATTGAGAACATGCTGCCAGTAAAAAAAGACACAGAAGAAATGTTAATGTGTTTAGAAAACGGCATGTCAGAAGATAGTGTGTCTCTATATAATGGGCCTGAAATATGGTAAAGAGCACTCTGAAACTTACCAAGACGACACACTTTAACCTGCTCTACGTGTACTTTAAAGGAAGAAGAACACTGTAAGAAATAATGGTGAAAATATCTCTGGAGACTACTAAATCCTATGGATGTTGGGATGATATACAATTTCTATAACTGGTTACATAGATTTAATCAGAAATGGAAAATTTTCTTTGTAGAATTGTAACATATGCTTCTGGATTAAGAGGACCATAAACAGTCATTTGCCTTGAGGCTAGAGTTGAACTAGACCTGGACTTAGAATAATGGACTTTGCAACTTGAATAAACCTACATCTTGTTTAAAATTAGCACACCTGCTTGGAGGAAAAATAGGATAGCATTATATGTCAAGAATCTATCATAAGTTCAACAAATGTGAGTAGGCAGCAAAAAAAGAGTAGAACCAGGATCCAAAACATCATTTGCTGAAACATGAATTATGAGCTCAATTTAACAAGGATGGGAGGGATAGTATATAAAGTTCTGAGCTGGGAAACCAAACGCAAGCACACAAAGCAAGACAAAGCAACATCAGATATGATAAACATATCTACCTACTTAGAAAGCAAACAAGCAGGATTGTTTGTGACTACAAATAAAACACAAATAAGCTCTGGTAAATTATAGGTCCAGACAGAGAGATTAACCAGTTCCCAGTGATTCAGCTGGGATATGTAACTATCCCATGTGTATCATAGAAGGACTGTGTTCTGTAGGGTTTTGAATGACTGATCTTTCAGAAGTGGATGTTCAGGACTTTCTTTTTAGGAGCCTCTTAGTGAACTTCAACCTCAATCCTTTCGGTTAGCAATCACTCTGTATTGAATTGTTTGACCATAAATGTTGGGTTATACATCCTCAACCCCAATATTTGTCAGTGTAATCCCATTTAGGGAAAGAACTTTCTTTGTTCTGTCATTGTTGTTGTTATATGCCATCAAGTTGGTTCTGATTCATAGTGGCACTGTATAAGGGATTCGAGAACGGCTAGAGGGCTTGAACTGCAAACCTTGCGTTTCCAGTCAAGTGTTTCTTCTACAGTACTATACCAAGGTCCTTGTTATGTCGTTAAAGATAGGATAAGCACTGGACCACAAGGTTGGTTTGTACAGCAAGATTGGCAGTTCAAATCCACCATCAAGTCAGACCTGACTTGATGACACTTAACAACAACAACCTTTGACATATTTAAAAAAAAAAAAAATTAGGCACAAAAAAACAAGGGTAAAATGGAATAATTCATGCCGCTTGGAAACTACGAAGGACTGGAGGAACAGAAGCTGAAAGGATGCAAGAAACCACCCCAGAGCTGACAGAGGCAGATGCTTTCCTTAGAGCCAGCGTTCTGAATTCCAACTTTAATCCCCCAAACTGTGGGAAAATAGATTTCTGTTAGTATAGCCACCCACGTGTAGCATTTCTGTTATAACAGCACTAGAGAGTTTAGAGAGCAGCCAAGTGTGTTAACTGTTCGTAGCTCTCAGGGACTCCTGACAATCAGAACTGTTAGAGATGCGAGGCAAGAGTCCCATAATTCAGCCCCTTTCTGGTTTAATCTTCGCTGTGATATTGGGGAAAGACGATTAGTGACCAAAGGTAGAGGATTTAATTCAGCAAACCTTTATTGATTATCGACTTTGTTCTCTTAGCCAAATCGCCTCTCAGATCCCTTTCAATCCGCAGTTCTGTGATTTGAGGATCATTATAAAAGAGGGTGCAGGTGGAAGACTGAAAATTAAGTGAGCAATTATCATACAGCATAGTGTTTTGGACTAAAACAATGGTTTATTTCCCATAGAGAGTGAGAGAGAGACAGGTTTGGCCAAGTTTTCTGATTTAATTCATTCTGAAGCAAAAACATATGAGACATGCATATAAAGGGGGGAGGGAGTCTATGACATCATTACTAGGAAATGAAGTTTACAACAAAGGCAAGATAAGAGTCGCATTTTAGAAAGAATGATAAGCAAATGTCAAATCATGCATTTCTTATGAGATGGTTTGGTTACTTTGGCAACACAGACATTATTCTTCATCTCTGATACACAGTATTCCTTTCATTTCCACCTGTGACTTTTGTCACTGCACCTCCAGGGGACATTAATGCTTAGATGAAAACTAATTAACATTTTAAATGGTAATATATACACATTGATTTGGGGGGAGCATGTTTCTTTAGAACTCTCAATGTAACATGGAAAAGCATTGTAGTCATTTTGATTTCTTTACTCACACTTCTTTACAGGGTAGAGCTTTGAAATGTTTAATTAAATATAATGATTCTTTTGTATCTAGGTTAAAGTTTCTGTTCTCAAGAGGCTGGAAATATTGAAATAGGAGCTGGATCCTATCAACTGGAGTACTGCAGCATCATTTTTTTTCCTTTTTTGCTGCCTAGCTATTTTATACAAGTGAACTGAAAAAAATAGAGATGGAGAGAAGAGTTTGCAATATTTTAAAAAACAGTTTTTATTAAGGTATGATGTATAAAGTTGACTCTTTTCAATTATATGAATAAGTGGGTTTTTGCATGATCACAAGGTCAAGCATGGACCACAGCTATCTCACTGAGGAGTATTTTCATCACCTCGTGGTGGTGGTGTACCATGGAGACGGTTCTGTCTCAAATTAACCCTGAATAGGGTTTCCGAGGCTGTAAATCTTTATGGGAGCAGAAAGCCCCATCTTTCTCCCACAGAGCCACTGGTAGTTTCTAACTGCTGACCTTGAGCTTAGCAGCCTGACTTGTAACATCTGCTTTACCAGAGCTTTTTCATCACATCTTTTGCTTTCTGTTGTCCCCTCCCCTACTGCTTACTGTCTCTATGGATTTGCCTATTCTGGATATTTCTAATAAATGCAATCATGCAATATGTGGTCCTTTGTGCTTGGCTTCTTTAGCTTAATATATTCTGTGTTCATCCACGCTGTTGTTGTTGTGAAGCGCTGTCAAGTTGGTGCCGACACATAATGACCCTGTATAGGGTTTCCAAAGAGCAGCTGGTGAGCTTAACCACCGACCTTGCAGTTCAAAGGGCTTTGCAGTCTGGCGCATTAACCCACAGCACCACATCAGGAATCCATGCTGTAGCATAGATCAAAACACTATTTCTTCTATTGTTGAATAATATTCCGTTGTATTAACTATTTCTGAGTTGGTAGGCATATGGTTGTTTCTACTCTTTGACTGTCATTAATAATGCTACTATGGCATTCTTGTGCAAATTTTGAGATTTTGTTTCCCTTACGTTTATACCAACGAGTGGAATTTCTAGATTATATCGCAACTGTTTGAAATCCTTTGAGGAATTGGCTGACTGTCTCCTAAAGCAGATGTTCCATTTTAAATGAACACCAGCTCATTTAATAATTAGATTTTAATAACTTATGGTTCCAACATCCTCTATAACACTTGTTATTATTTGTCTGTTTGATGATAGCCATCCTAATGGATGTGAAAGTATCTCAATGTGGTTTTGATTTGCCTTTCTGTAATGACTGAAGATACTGAACATCTCTTCATATGCATATTGACCAGTGCTTCTATGGGAAAATCACTATTCAAGTCCTTTGCAATTTATTAATTATGAGATTTGTCTTTTTATTTATGAATTCTAAGAGTTCTTCATATAGTCTGGATAAGTCCCTTGTCAAATATAGAATTTGCAAATGTTTTCTCCCTTTCTGTAGAGTACCTTGGCACTTTTTTTTTTTTTTTTAATAAGTTTTTATTGTGAATTGAGTGATAGTTTACATGGGAGAACATTGGTTTTCTACTCATCATTTCATTGCAATGATTACAATCTCCTTCATGCAATAGTATTTGTTTCTATTCACTCTGTTCTTTTTTTTTTTTGGATGTACATTCTGTAAGCCTGCCTCCTGGATACCAGCACACAAATTTCCTCTTTCCATGACTTTAGAGATAGCTACTCTATCTCTCCATGTCCTCATCTCTGCCTCCATCTCTGGATAAGTTCCCACATTCCACTGTGCTCTCCTCCCTTGTTGGTCCTAGGGTCCTCTGTTCCTGAACTTTAAGGTTAACTACTCCTCCCCCTTTTGTTATAAAACTTCTACCTTTACTGTTGTGACAGTTGCAACGTTATGATAACAGTTATTCACTATTGAATCATAAGAATCTTATCCCCATCTCCTTTCACCAGACCTGCCTAGACAACATAAAAATGATTCAATGGGGATTTTACCTTCCTCCACACACTCTGATACTAACCTCCCTCTTGAAAACTTGTAAGCCAGTCACTTTGTGCCTTTATAGCCCCCCATTTTAGGTAGCCAATATCTAAGTTACCCATCCCTACCAACCCTGTATACAGAGGGGATAAGATTGCTACATGATGTGAAGACTCCTTCCCACTAAGTTGGTATTTTGAGCTACTTCATCCCTAAGTATAGATCAAGTTCATCAAATTATAGCAATTTATACTTGTTTCCTTTATCAAAGTTTTTTTTTTTTTAATCTTTCTCTAGTCAAGTTCTGATCATCAAGCCATCGAGGCTAGGTTGAATGGATATTATCTGCAAGTTTGGGTGTTCTTGCCTTGGCACTTTATTGATGGAGTCCTATGAAGCACACTTAAAACAAACAAACAAAAAATGTTGATGTCTTTTTGGTGATATTGCCTAACCCAAGAGTTAAAACATTTACTCATATGTTTGCTTCTAAAAGTTTTATAATTCTAGTACTTACATTTCCATACTATTGTTGTTGTTATGTGCCATGGAGTCGGTTCTGACTCATAGCAACCCTTCACAGGGTTTCCGAGGCTGTAAATCTTTATGGGAGCAAAAGCCTCATTTTTCTCCCACAGTACAGCTGGTATTTTGAACAGCTGAACCTGAGGTTAGCAGCCCGATTTGTAACCACTACGTTACCAGAACTCTTTTTACATACTATAGCTAGATATTTTCAAGTTTTTATATTTGGTATGAGGTAGTAATCACTTTTCTTGTTTTGTGTGTCCATATCTAGTTGTCTTACCATTAGTTTATGAAAACAGTATTCATTCTCTGTTTACTTTTTTTTTTTTTTTGACAGTCTTATAAAATATAGTCAGCTTATTTCTAGATATAATTCCATTCCATTGATCTATATGACTATTCTTATGCTAATACCACATTTTCTTTATTGCAGTAGCTTTGTACTAATATTTGAAATTAGAAGGTGTGAATCTTCCAATTTTTTTCTTCTTTTCAGAATATTAGGGATTTCTTGCATTTCTATATGAATTTCTAATGTGTTTGCCAATTTCTACCCCCCCCCCGACACACACATAGACAAATAGACAGCTGTGATTTTGATAGGAATGGCACTAAGAATCAATTAATTTGAGAAGTATTGTTCTCATAATATATTCTTCTATCCATGAGTGTGGGATGTCTTTCCATTGAGTTATACCTATATTTACACCTATATTCAGGGGTAAGAAAGAAGTATTGCTATCAAATCATAGAAACCTTTATTTTTAAAAAATAAAAATGTAAAGCTGTTGTTTCTTGACATATCCTACATCTAGGTCTATACATTTCTAATGGTAGTGTTCCCAGCTCTCTAACCCTAACTGCCAAAGAAGTCTGCACTTGTCAAGTTACACCACCTCAAAATAGCAGTTTGGGCATCTTCAGGGAACTCACACTGTGTTCAATTAAAATGTTCTTTGAGTTAGGGAAGCAAAAATGAGTCTGAATGGGGCAAGATGCTGACTTCAGGGTTGATGGGATAAGGTTTCCTAGTGAAATTCTAGTAGGACAACTCTTGCTACCCTTAAAGAATGAGCAGACACATTGTCATGATGGGGAAAAAAAAAATTCCTGAGCTCTGCTTTCCCAACCTTTTCCTCACTGATGGAGTTGTATGTTTTCTTACAGCTTCTTCATAATAAGCCTCTATGATCATCCTATGTCATTTGAGAAAATCGATCTAAGATTACCCCTTAGGAATCCTCTCAAAAAAAGTATTTTCCATAGCCTTATGAGTTGATCTGTTTGCCTTGAATTAAATTCACATCAAAGATTCACTTGGATGCCACTTTTTTTGAAGGCACCCTAACTAAACCTAAGACAAGTCTATTACTGAGAGAATTTGTCTGTAGCTATCCACTGATCTCAGAAACATATTTAAACATGTTTTGAGTGAAATAAACCTGTGTATGTACGAATTAAAATTCAGTAGCAATACTTCTGACTTACTCTCATATGTACAATAAGCAATGGTCTGCTCACCTCAGAATCAGCAATTTAAACTCACCAGCCAATACTAGGAAAACCTACAAAGGGTCACTATTAGTTGGAACTGACTCTACAATCCAGACAACAACAAAAATATATACACATGTATCTCACTATATGGAGTCCTGATATGGTGCTGTGGGTTAATGCTCTGTACTGCAAAGTCGGTTTGAATCACAAGGTCGGTGGTTCAAGCTCACCAGTCGCTCCTTGGAAATCCTATACAGGTTTGCTATGGGTTGGAACCAACTCAGTGGCACTTAACAACAACAACAACAACAACAACAACAACATCTTGCTATACACATGTATGGATGCACATCTATGTAACCGATTATGCATTTTTAAAATTGTTGTTGCCACATTGCATTGTATTTCTGTTGCTGTTAGGTGCCATCAAGTTGATTCCGACTCATAGTGACCCTGTGCACAACAGAATAAAACACTGCTGGGTCCTTCATCATCCTCATATTGTTACACTCGAGCCCATTACTGCTGTCGCTGTTCCAAACCATCTCGTTGGGGGGATTTCCTCTTTTTTGCTAACCCTCTATTTTACCAAGATTGATGTTCTTCTCCTGATCCCTCTCAATAATCTTCTAAAGTATGAGAAACAAAGTTTCACCAACCTGGCTTCTAAGGAGCATTCTGACGCTACTTCTTCCAAAACCGGTTTGTTTGTTATGCTTGCAGTTCATGGCACTTTTAATATTCTCATCCAAGACCATTTAACTCAAATGCATCAGTTCTTCTATGGTCTTGCTTATTCACTGTCCAGCTTTCACATGCATATCAGACAACCGAAAATACCATGGCTTGGGTCAGGTGCACCTTAGTCCTCAAACTGACATCTTTGATTTTGAACAAAGATTTGCCTAATGCAATATGTTGTTTGATTTCTTGACTGCTGCTTCCACGAGAGCTGATAGTGGATCCCAGCAATATGAGTCTGACAACGTCAATCTTTTCTCCATTTATCATGATGTTATTTATTGGTCCAATTTGGAGGCTTTTTTTTGAGCCTTTTTTTTTTCCTTCACATTGACTTGCAACCCCTACTGAAGCTGCAGTCTTTGATTTTCAGTAGTAAGCATTTTAAGAACTCAACACTTTAAGAAAGCAAGGTTGTATCATCTGCATGTCACAGGTTGTTAATAAGTCTTCCTCCCATCCTAATGCCTTGTTTTTCTTTTTATATCGTTTACCAACAACGTCTTGTATCTTGCATATATTCTTTAGTCATATTTTAATTTGGTTAAGTTGAACACACTTTACCCTCGTTTTGTGTTCCATAGCAATTGTACCATTTTATAATCCCACTAGCAATTGAGAAGGTTTCTGATGTCCCCACACAATTTTCATTAGTGCCATTTTGTCATGGGGAGATGGCATCTCATTTTAGTTTGGATATGCATCTCTCTATTGACTAACGATCTCAAACATCTTTCTTGTGCTTGTTGAGTGCTTGAATGCCCTTGTGCTCATTAAAAAACATGGATTGTTCATGTTTTGTTGTTGAGCTTCTCAAATTTCTATGTACTTGAATTTTTGAAATGACATCCTTATCAGATATTCTATTCCTGAAGACTTAATATCTATCTATAGGTTCTCTTTGTTCTTTTAGAAACTTTTTATTGTGAATTGAGTGAAGGTTTGCAGAGCAGATCATCAGTTTTACATTAATCAAATCATTTCAGTTTTGCATTAATCAAATCATACAATTCATTTCCTTTCAAAATTGCAATTCTCTCCATATCACATTTATCCCACTGCCTCTCTGGGATTCCTTTTTCCATTTTTCCCTTCTTCTCAACCTTTTTGAACTAGGAAAAAGTTGCCATTTTAATCTTGAATGGCTAGTCATTCCATGGTGAGCATACCTTATTAATGTTGTTGGTCCCTCTTACATGCATGTTTACATTTTTGCTGAAAATTGAGCCACAAGGGTTAGTTTAGTTTCGGTCTCAATTTGATCACTAAATTTGGTCGTTTTTCTTATTGCTCTGTTTACATTGCCTACCTGTTTCAATTGTATGTATAAGTTTAGGAAGGTTTGTGTGTTTCTAGAAATTGATCCATGACTTGTAAGTTTTCCTATTTGTTAGAGTACACTTTTTCTTAGTATTTTGTTATGATGTTTATGTCAGTTGGATCTATTTATGTGTCTCTAATTTCAATTATTATTTTGATTATTTAGATCTTATATTTGTTTTTCCTTTGTCAATTTAGTCAGTGGTGTGTCTATTTTGCTAATTCGTTAAAAAAAAATCAACTTCAAGTTTTGATGATTTTTTTTCAATGCTTTTTGTGTGTTGAGTTCATATTCTAAAAATTTTCTGAACTCATTTATTTGAATTATTAGTGTGTGTTGCTTAGGATTTTATGTATAGAAAAACATTTCATCTGGAAATACAAATTACTTTTTCCTTTCCAAACATTTTGTTTCTTTTCATTGCTTAATTGCCCTTGCAAGAGTACGATTTACAATAATAATAATATTTGAGTTTCCTAAAAGTAAAAGGGCAATAAATTGGTTGAATTCTCCTATACTCTACTACAGTTAATGTACATTTATTAACAGATTCCTAGGTGACTACACATACGTATCAAATTAAAAGTAGTATCTTTCTGTTTCCTTCTAAACTGTTTTTATTTTCACTTTTTACTATAAGTTGGGTAAAGGGCTGAAAAGCAAATCCATTTCCATTCAACAATTCATACACAGTTTGTTTCATATCATTGATTTCAGTCTCTACAATGTAATATCTCTTATCCCATTTCCTGCTTATGTTTTCCGTTTCCATGCTTCCTTTGTTTTCGACCCTTTTCTGCCTTCTGAACTTTGTTTGTCTTTCCTTAGGCAATGTTGTCCTTTTGATTTCAAATGGTTGATTGCTTTTAGGAGAGTGTACCTCTCTAATGTTACTGTTCACCTTATATATACCTCTATTATACACTTGAAAATCGAGCCATGGGGGTAAATTCAGTTCCACTTACGAAGGGTGAGTAAGGCCTATAGTCTCAGGTATCCCACAAATGTCTATCCAACCAGTAAGCTTTGTCTTTTTTATGATTGTGAGCTTTGTTCCACATTGTTTTCTCCTGCTGTGTCCAAGATCTTCTGGTGGGATCCGTTCTAGAGTGGTTAGTGTGGTGGACCATCTCGTTTTTCTGGTCTCAGGGTTGTGGTGGCTGAGATTTGTGTGGTCCATTAGTTCAGTGGACCAACTATAAACATGTGTCTTCAATTTTCTTCACTCTTCTTGGCTCTGGCCAAGGAGAGAACATTAATTACCATTTCAGTGGTCGCTCACAAACTTTTAAGACCCTGTTGCTACTTACCAAAGTATGACTCATTCCATGCAGGTATTTGGCTATGGCTAAAAAGTTCTTATACTTTTGTCCCTTGTGTGCTCTACTGTAGAGCCCTTGTGTGGAGCTGAGTATAAAGCACTGAACCACAAGATTGTTAGTTCAAATGCAGCAGCTGCTCCTTGGAAATCCTATAGAGGGTTGCTGTGAGTTGGAGCCGATTCAGCCCACTTAACAACAGCAACAATGCTCCACTGTATTCAAGTATATTTTTCAGCATAGGTAAATGCATATGTAGAAATATGTTTTACCAGTACTATATGTGGACTTCTAGTGTGGCATTGTAGGATAAACACTGGACTGCAAACCAAAAGGTTTGAGTCAGAATTTAAATGATGGCATTTAACAAACAAACAAAAGTCCTATATATGGACTCTTGGTTTGGAGTTGTAGAAACACTGGACTGGTAATCAAAAGGTCAGCAGTTTAAATAGACCAGCTGCTCCTTAGAAACCCTATACAAGTTCACTATGAATCAGAAACAGTCATCACTTAACAATAGCAGTGATCCCACAGACATACACACACAAATGCACATGTATATATGTGTGTGTATATCTATATGTACACATATATGTTCATGATTATAGTTCCATTATCCTTTCCACATCTCTTCAGTTTGAAATTCTTGTAATATCTTTCTTCAGCAAATACTTTTAAATGTAGAGTATATCTGTTTGTTGTTGTTGTTGTTAAGTATCTTTGTTTGGTTCTGATTTATAGTGACCCAGTATAGGGTTTCTGAGGCTTTAAATATTCAAAGCAGCAGAAAGCCCCATCTTTATTCAGGTGTCAGTGGCTGACACCTGAAACTGTACACTTTGTGATTCACAGTCTAGTGCTTGTTCTATGGAGCCAATGTGCTCCCATATATCAGCTTCTTGTTGTTGTTAAGTGCTGTTGAGTCGGTTCCAACCCAGAGCAACCTTGTATAGGGTCTCTGAGGAGTGGCTGGTAAGCTAGAACTGCTGACTTGCAGTTCAAATGACTTCACAGTCTAGTGCATTAACCCACAGTGCTCAGAAACCATCGGAGGCAATTTTTGTCTATCTGACTTGGTGATACACAATCACTACAGTGTTCAGTGTTGTCAGAGAGATGCATTAATAAGAGGACCTCAAGGAATCTGGTGTATATGGCAGTTACATGGTCACTGGTGGCCCAGCAAGATCTTCATTTGGCAGGACTGAACTGAGTAGTGAATTGGAGGTGAGCAAATGTAACAGGGAAGGTAGATTATGGGATTGTGCATTAGAAAGGAAAGAGAGAGATGGCATACAGCCATCAGGGGTTGCAGGGACCAAGGAAGAGTCTCATTTTTAGAATCTTGAGCACATTTTTAGACTCATCTTCCCCAAACTTGGCTTTGGCATACTGTTAATAGATACGCATGAAGAAGTGATTTTCTGACCAGTGAAGTTTGAAAAACTCTGGGTTAAGTAAAATGAAAAGTAATACAGATTTCTTTCTTTCTTTCTTTGACATCTTTGAGTCTTAATATATGAATATGCTTTATGTATTTCTAAAACAGGAACTATAATATGCTTCATAAACACATTTGACAAGGGAAAGGTCTTTCAAAGAAGTCCTATTAAGTATAGGAGAACAGTTTGAATTCCGAAGTAGTGAGTTGTGATTTGTGGATATCCTCCTTCTACTTGTTTGATCTTGGGTCACTTACTTTAACTTGCTGAGCTGAGCTACGTTTTCTGTGAAATGGAGATAATCTGTACAATGAGGTCAATGCTGGTACTCTACAGTTGCGCACCTCTGTCCTAGCCGGTTTTTATTAATGGCCACTAGCAATCTTAGTTGTTGAGAAATTGCTTGACCTTCATCTCCACCTAAATTTTCATTGCTATTGTGAGGTTTAAAGGAGGTTATTATAAAAGACACTTAGCTTAATACCTGGGAGTAATATTTTGTTGTTGTGTTAAGTACCTTTGAGTGGATTCCAACTCATAGCAACCCTATATATGGTTGCTGAGGAGTGGCTGAAGGGTTTGAACTGTTGACCTTTCAATTAGCAGTCCAGGGCTTATCCTACAGTGCCTAGTGCCTTGCACTGGTGGTGGTGGTTATGTGCCGAGGAGTTGGTTCCGATTCATAGTGACCCTGTACAGGGTTTCCATGGCTGTAAATCTTTATGGGAGCAGAAAGCCTCATCTTTCTCCTGCGGAACAGCTGGTAGTTTTGAACTGCTGACCTTGTGGTTCGCAGCCCAATTCATAAACTATATATATTTTTTTCTTAGTTTTTTTTTTTTTTTCATTGTTTACTGAGTGAGTTTACATGGGAGAACATTGGCTTTCCACCATCATTGCATTGCAATGATTAAATCTTTTCCATGCATTGTAATTCAACATTATTTGCTTCCATTCCCTCTGTTTTTCTTATTTTGGGTGGGGAGGGCTGGGGAGAGGTCCACAGACACACTCATGAACATATAATAAATCAAACAACCAAAGGGCACATACTGCAAACCTGCTTCCTGGTTGCCAGCACTCAGTCCCTCTCTTTTCATGAATCTAGAGTCCTCAGCTGCTCCCTCTCTCCATGTCTCCATCTCTGGTGTCACTGCTTCTCTGGATAGGGTCGCACATTCTGCTTGTGCTCTTCTCTCTTGATGGCCCTAGGGTCCTCTGTTTCTGCACTGTAAGATTAACTACTCCGTTTTTATCACAAAACTTATACCCTTACAGTTGTGACAGTCGCAATTAGCCATAATAACAATTACTCACTATTGAATCGTAAGAATCTTATCCCCATCTTTTTTCAACAGACTCTATCTCCCCACCACACACTCTTAAACTAAACTCACTCTTGAAAGCTTGTAAGCCAGTCACTTCGTGCCTTTATTGCCCCCTCATTTTAGGTAGCCTATATCTAAGTTCTGGCACTCATATTTTGTTATTACTGACTTATTACTCTTATTGTTATTATGACCTAAAGGATGTTTGATGGCACATTCAAGAAACCCTCCTTTTTCTCTAAAGGGGAAAGGCAAAAGAAAGGGGGAAAATGGACAGTGATTGAAAGCTAAAAAGTCTTAGTTGCTAGAAGTTCCAGAATTAAGAATTGGAAGTTTGTTGAGACTCTAGATGACAATAGAGACAAGATAGTTTATGGTAGATGTAAAACTGAGTTTGGAGAGTCAAGGAATAGGAAAACAACAGCATAATGAGGGAGAACAAGTTCTTGAGTTAAAAAAAAGTTTACACTGGTCATTTGTCTTCCCTGCCCAAACTACATTTTCTGATTTTCTTTTATTACATCATTTGTAGTTAAATGCAGCCCTGTTTAGGTGCAAGGTAAGTGAAACATTTAAAAGCAGGATACTTTTCCTTCATTATCTTACAGACGACAGTAAGATGTGAAGTCAATATGTCTCAGGGGAAACAAGAATAGTCCATTGAGGAACTTATCAAACAAAAACTGAATTTGAATTTAAATTGAAGTTGTTTTGTTATGGAAGATTTTAGAGGCAAATATCTGTAACCTGTCTTTTATACCTCATCCCATTGCTAAGACTTTTTCAGTGTAAGATAGATACTATTCTTTTCTTTATTGACATTTTGAAATTGGTCCATTATTATTCTGTACACACACAAAATTAACTAGTGTGTATCAACAGTTTTAATGGGTCGGGATCATACTCAACAGCGCTGTACAGAGAGAAAACGTATTGTAGTAAGGAGTAAGTAATCTTTGGAGCCAGACTGTCTGGCTCAGCACTTACAAACTCTGGGACCTTGAACAATTGACTTAACCTCTCTGTGCCTCTTCTTCTCCATCGGTAAAAGTTGGGAGTAATTCCAATACCAACTCTATGAGTTTTAATAAGATTCAATAAGTTAGTATTTGTAGAGCACTTAAAGGAGTGCATGGCACAGAGGATATAATATAAACACTGCTGTTGTGATTGCCACTGAGTTGATTCTGACTCATAGTGACCCTGTGTGTAGGGTTTCCAAGGCTGTAAGTCTTTACAAGAGCAGAAAGCCTCATCTTTCTCTCATAGAACTGCCAGGGAATTTGAACTACTGACTCTGCAGTCCAATACATAAACCCATTACTTCACTATGGCAATATAAAAGTTGTTGTTGTTGTTAAGTGCCTTTCATGTCATAGCGACCGTGCATAGGGTTTCCAAGGAGGAGATGGTGGGCTTGAACTGACGACTTTGCAGTCCAGCCTATTAACCCATGGCACTACACCAGGACTCCTTATGTTAAATATTTAGCCCTGGTGGTGCTGTAGGATAAGCACTAGATGGATAACAGCAAGGTCAGTAGTTCAAACCCCCAGCCTCTCTGTGGGAGAACGATAAAGCTGTCTGCTTCTGTGGATCATTCATCTCAGGCACCCTTCTTAGAGTTGCTGTCCGACAAAATCAACTCAATAGCAGTGCGTTTGTTTAGTTTTGGTTTTGAGTTTGCTTTGGGTGTGGGTTTAATGTAATAAATAAAAAGACAAGGTCTCTAAGGATGAACATTTTCGAAGGAATTGTGATGTTTTTCCCCGCTTTCCTATCTGAATATTGCTAAGCACTTTGAGAATTATTAACACTAATGCCAAAATGGATTTCTATTCTTTTGGCTTGTTACTCCAAGGAGGGTTCTTACAATTTATGAAAAGAAATGATGACACCAATGCCACTGTGCTGTTCGAGCGTGATTCTCTCTGGTTCATTCTGTCTGCTCTTCTTTCATGAGTAAAAGATTAAAACAACAAAAATCGAATTTTTTTCTTCTGTTGGATGAAAGCATTATGTGTTGCTTTCACATTGGCTCAGACAGTCGCCTAGAGCATCTACATTCACATTGTGTTTTGATTGCTCATCTGAACGCTCAAGTAACACTATTTTCTTTATCATTATGTGATGAGTCTTGTCGCCCCACTTTATGAACAGCAAAATCTTAGCTCAGGGAGCAGCCAGGGGCAGGTCATAAAATAAAGAATTATAGAGCACAGATATTAGTGAAATAGTAGCATCAGCACTTCTTACTGTATTTAACTCAAAGACGATGAGCTCTGCCTGGGGAGCTAATACTACTTAACTGCTTTTGGGCAAAAAGCCAGAAGGAAATTGTATTTCAAAGGGAGAAGATCTGGCATTCCATATGCTGGGTAATCCTGGTCAGTTAACAGGAATGTATGGCCATTTAACACAAAAAATAAAAGACTTAAAGTGAACCTCTTATGTTAAAGAACACAGTGTTGACAAGGTTTCAGGTTGAAGGGTAATTGATAACATGTCAGATTATAATCAATCATGAAAAAAAAAAATGGCATGTAAAAACAGATCCAGCAACTTTGATGGTAAAATATGTCCCAAATGAAATTAATTTATGCCCTGTAATCTCTGGACCCTTGAACTAGTAATATGATGATCATGATGATAATGACAAATCAAAGATCTTTGGCACAAGTTTCCTTAGAGTCATAGAAAGCCCCAAAAGTCCTTCGGGAATTCTGAAGTTCAAACCAGAAGCTGCCTAGAGAAGTTCTTTCAGAGTCTTTGATGTATTGGGTCATAACTGTGCTCAAAAGGCTCTTTGAGTTGATTATAAGAAAGATGTCATCTCTTTCTATTCCATGAATGTTTCTTTGTTGTTGTTGTTAAGTGACATCGAGTTGGTTCCGACCCATAGCAACCCTGTATATAGGGTTTCCTAGGAGTGGCTGGTGAGCTTCAACTGTCAACCTTGTGGTTCAAGTAGACTTTGCAGTCCAGCACATTAACCCACAGTGCCACACTAGGACTCGTGGGTGTCCTTAGACCAGCACACCTGTTGCCCATGCCTTCAGGATACCTACAAAAAGAAAGCCTATCTATCTGTAGGCTGTCATATTTTCCAGCATGGACAATTTACTTTTCTTTATTATACATCTGTGAGTTCTCTGACACCACAAGGCAGCCTGTGCTGTTACTACTCATAGGGTGCCTAGCTCTGGGCTTTGTGTGACCTGTCCAACTTCTGGTTCTTTTCTGTGAGTCACAGTGGGCTGCTGTTGTACCTGCCAATGGAACTTTCTGTATGCTCTTTAATCAAATAGCCTTGCTTTCCCTTAGTTTCAGGACTCTATTAAACATTTTTGGCTATACCTACAGAAACCTGGGAATGGCATTTATTATCCCTTCCATTTTCAGAAAGGTACACATCACATTCTATATGAAATTACCTGATCTGTTCATTGCTTCCAGTTTCATTACCAATCATTGCCTATGCCTTAACATCCTCTTTGTAGATCATCATCTTCTTATAATAATTCCTTAGGCTGGATTATTTATCAATGGTCTAAACAAAGTACTAGAATTTGGGACAGGCGCACTCCAATGCATATGTGAAAAAATCCTGTGTATTCATATTATTTGTTACTTATTCCTTTCTTCTTTCAGCATGTTTATTGATGCTGAAAATGTATTTCCATTAGAGAAATAAAAGGTAACACAGCTCCGTCTCTTCTCCTTAAACTTTTTATATGCATACATACACACTTGTGTGGAAACACACGCAAATACACACACACATTCATTTTGAGAACAGAGGTAGCCATAGATTCCAGTAATGCTTGCTTGTGACCAAATTCAGCTGACTTACCAAGTGACTCTGGTGGTTGGTGGTTATGTGCCGTGGAGTCAGTTCTGACTCATAGTGACCCTGTACGGGGTTTCCGAGGTTGTAAATCATTACGGGAGCAGAAAACCTCATCTTTCTCCCATTGAGAGGCTGGTAGTTTTGAACTGCTGACCTTGAGGTTCGCAGTCCAATTCGTAACCACTATGCTACCAGAGCTCCTTAAAGTGATTCTTAGATATTCCTTAAGATGCAAAACAGTGTGTTTACATACTTGTTTAGTTAATTAGAGAGCCATTTCACTTAGAACTAAAAGTTCTCATTGGGACAATTGGGAGTTTATTAGGACAAGGCAAAGTTTTAGACTATTCTTTAATATTCTGTCATGATAACAGGTTTACTTCAGCTGCCTTCAGGATTTCAATTTTCTGTTACTTCCAGTTTATGAGAAAGGACTGCTGCCCTGGTATTTCAGGATGTCCGGAAACTGGACTGAGACAGGACCATGTGTCCCCTGTTAGCTTAAATGCTGTTAGTGGCATAGACAGTGGACTAGCCCACACATGGGGCAGGATGGGGTTGACGTCTCCTGCATTAGGGAGGAATGCTAGGTGGGCAACTTTCAGATTTCTGACACTTATTAACAGACATTTGGAGCATGGTGACTTTATAGGATGAGCCTGGAACTGCAAACCACAAGGTTGGAGATTCGAGCTCACCAGCCACTCTATGGAAGAAAGATTAGGCTTTCTGCTCCCTTAATTTTATTTTATTTTTTTTTTAAAAGCTTGGAAACCCTATACAGGGCCACTGTGAGTTGGAACCGACTGGACAACACTTAAGTGCACTAAGGATCTGTGTCTTGTGAAGCTCTGTGAACATGTCGCTCATTGTTTATGATTCTTTTCTGGTTTTGTTCCTATTTGACTTCTTGATGTTTTTGTTAAGTGCCATTGAAACTGAAGCACAAATCGCCTTTCTGGTGTTAAAAGTGAAATGCGGCTTCTCTGTGATTTTAGTACGGGAAACTTGAATGATTGTGAATTTCAAGACATTGACAAATATGAGTGTCAGCATGGACTCTAGTCACCAAGTTCCTACCCTTCTCTGTCTGTACAGATCTTATCCATTCTTTAAGAATCAGCTTCCCGATGAAGCCTTGACCTAGTTTCCTAGTGGCCTCAAAGCACTTCATGGTTTTCATTCCCTTTTGCTATTTGGATGCTGTGTCCCCTTTATTTCTCAGTACCCTTTGGCACGCTTTAGTCCATCACAGCAGGTAAGACAGATGGTGTAAATGATTCCAGCGTTATCTTTAGTGTAAGGCACATTGAAGAAGATCATGGTGGCAAGGAGCCTGAGGTATCAGCAGGAAAATGGTTGCTGGGACTTAGTCGTTTATCTGATGGCGGAAGCAAGGCTTGGGATGAACTTGGAGATTAACAAGAAAGTAAAGCACTAATGGATTGGAGAGGAGAGCGGATGATGTGAAGATTGTGAGTAAGAATCAATTCAGAGATTCAGATTTGAGAGCCTGTGAGAAATAAGTCAAGGCCAACACGATGTGTTGGGGCCAGCAAGTAGGAGAACATTTCAATTTGTTCCTGTATAAAGTGGTGAGAAAACTCATTTCTACATGAAAAACATCCAAGCTGTAAAAAATAATTGCATATTGCTTAATATTCCACAGGCATATGTCTCAAATTTAACATCCTCAGAGCTCTTCTTCAACACTAACTCATCTGTTTTATTTGGGATAAAATGTAAATTAGCAGATACATGCCAGAAAAGTTTTTTTTTTTTTTAAGTTTTACAACAGCTCTGTTTAAACATTAGTTTTTCCACAATGAAAATCTTGTTCATGTATAGTGAAAGGAGTTCCATATAATCCATTTTTAAAGAGCATAAAACGTGTTAGATTTTAAAATAGACAATGAACATTCAAGACACTAAGTTTGCAAGTGTAATTCTGACCTCTTCTTCTCTTTGCCCAGTCTCCTCCTACAGAAAAGCCTCCTACAAAATGTCACACCCAAGGAACTCATCTGTGTAGGCGTGTTAGAAATTACACCTGCAAATGCCTGTGACCTCACTCTAAGTCTGTGATGCATTCTCTTATTAACCATCACCTCCTGCCCCGTTTTGCGAACCTTCTACACTATTTGAAATTGGCCAAGTTCCTGTCCTTCAGTAGGATTTCATTCTATGTCTGTGTAAATTTTCCACCTCTGGTCAGTGATTTATTAGAAATATGAAATGAAAACCCTCTGTATTTATTCTATGATCAACACATTATTTAATTAGAAAGGAATGCCAAGTCTGAAAATGTAAAGATAGTTGGGATTGGACTTTGAAAATACAGAGAGCATTTTCTAACATGCTTAAATCCCAAACTTCTGGATCATAATTAGATTCAGGTGTCCCTTGAGAGAACTAGCACCCTAGAGAATAATTAGTCCCAAGAACTCTACCCAGGAGAAAATTTCTCATCTGAAATAAGGCAGAGGACCACCATGGTAAGGAAAAGACTTTCTCTGAAGATTTTAGGACCTGAGATCTTTCCTATAGACTTATGTAGAGGATACATATTGCTTAGCAACATTTTCATATGATATTGGCCCAGAACTTTCCAAGTGCCTAGGTTGACATAAAAAAATGAGTTGTTTTTGTTGTTGTTAAGTGCCATCGAGTTGGTTCTGACCCATAGCGACCCTGTATAGGTTTTCTGAGGAGCGAATGGTGAGCTTGAACTGCCCACCTTGCAGTTCAAACTGCTTAGCAGTCTGGTCTATTAACCCACAGCGCCATACCAGGACAGTAGTTTATGAATCATTTTTTATTTTGCTAAACTTTATCCATTTGGTAAAAGATTGATACAGTACCTGCCATAAAAATATGAAACTGAAAGCAAGAAGAGAAACCTGTGTGAAGAAATCAAAAAGCAACGCTTTTGAGGAGGGTTGAAGCATTTGCTGACTGATTTCATTTTAGATAGATCTGGATTTGAGGGAAAATCATGAAACCAGTAGAAGTTACTTTTGTTATCCATACAGTGTGTTTCATCCCTTAAGTGCTAACATAACGTGATTTATTTTACTTCCCACCCAGAATCATTTATGACTTACAGTTATATAATCATTATTTTTTCTCCTTTAGTGGCCACTCATTCCACAGAGAAGGCAGATAAACCTAAGAGGAGTCGAGGTTAGAAAGCAGTAGTACTGGGGATGAATGTGGATTGTAGTTGTGACAAACGACTCAAATATCCGTTGCTTCACAGTCATTTTATTCTTGTTCACACAACAGTCCCAAGGGGTTCTGATGAAAGCTTTAGGGCAGGGGTCAACCAAGATTTTCTGTGACGCCCCAGATAGAAAATATCTCAAACTTTGCAAGCCAAAGGGCAAAATGGAACTACTATTTCCCCTGAAAGAATAGCAGTCATTTTTACATGCTACATTTCAAAACGTGAAAACCGTTAGGTGGTATGCCATACAGAAACAGGCTGTGGGCAGGAGTTTTGTCTGGGGGCCACCGTTAACTGAGCCCTGCTCATGTACAGCAGTCATCTTTGAGTTGGCTCAGCCTTCCTGGCCAGTGCAGCCTGGACACCTCTACAAAAGCATGTGAACTGTATGACTATGGAAGAGGTCCCTGATGAGGTTTGCACTCTGGTAGCGGAGTGGTTACGAATCAGGCTGCGAACTGCAAGGAGAAAGATGAGGCGTTCTGCTCCCATAAAGATTTACAGCCTTAGAAACCCTGTACAGGGTCGCTATGGGTCGGAACCGACTCGACGGCCCTTAACAACAACAACAACTAACCTAAGGATTCCTGGCTCAAATCCACCCAGTAGCACCACAGAAGAAAGATCTTGCAATCTGTTTCGCAAAGATGACAACCAAGAAAACTCTGTCGAGCATTTCTGCTCTGGAACACATGGGTGGGTTCACAATGAATCGGAATCAATGAAGAATCATGGCTTTGCGGGCTGTGGGGGTGTTTATAGTTGTGCAGTGACAGAACAAGGGAACATTACACTCCAGTAATGAAACGCTTGCCATGAGAAGTCCTGCACATCGCCTCCACTCCAATTTCAAAAGTCACTTGGATGCATGTTTCTCCATAGAGGTGGGAGGAGAACCAGCTCTGTGCTTGAAAATAAAGGAGAAGCAGAAATTGGCAAGTGAAGGTCATACTGGTGTGGAACAAACCAAACCAAACTTGCTACTGTTGGGGAGATCCCATCTGTTGCAAAGTAGAAGTTTTCTATAGGGTTGTCTTGCCTGTAATCTTCACAGAGGCAGATCTCAAACTTACTCTTCCATGGTGCTATTCGGTGTTTAGGAGAATATGAGCTACAGTATAGAATATTTTGTCATTTTTGAGAAATAAAATGAACTCATTAGATTTAGCATATACTATCTCTATGGATAGTGTTATTATTGTTGTTGTTGTTGTTGTGTGCCATGGAGTCGGTTCCGACTCATAGCGACCCTGCACAGGGTTTCCGAGGCTGTAAATCTTTACAGGAGCAGAACGCCTCATCTTTCTCCCGCGGAACCGATGGTAGTTTCGAACTGCTGACCTTATGGTTCGCAGCCCGATTCGTAACCACTATGCTACCAGAGCTCCTTATTATTTTTTTTTTTTAAATTTTCAAGTAAAACAAACTTTAAAACTGTGCTTTACTTTTCCCGCAAAATAAAATGTAAACTTGAAAGAAAGAAGCCATTTTAAGTTATTGGAGGATTTTGTATAAGAAAATGAAGAATCAAAGCATGACTTTTTAAAAAAAGAGCTTTGATTTTAAAATCCTAGCTTTGGTAATATTGTGGTTATGAGTCAGGTTGATAACCTCAAGATCAGCAGTTTGAAACTACCAACTGTTCCGTGGGAAAAAGATGAGGCTTTCTACTCCCATAAAGATTTATAGCCTTGGAAACCCTATGTAGAGTCACTATGAGTAAGAACTGACTTGACATCATTTAACAACAACATACTAAAAAAAAAGTATATACTTTTTGCTTACCTGAAATTTAAAGTTAATTGTTGCCTTCATTTTTCATACATAAAAACTAAGGCTCAGAGATTCAGTAATTGATCCAAAGCCTAACTAACTCACAGTCTGTTAAGAAAACTTGGATTCTTGTCCATGGCAAGGAATACTCAAGTTGGAACCATTTTAGCACATTAAGCAGACTGGTAAGAAGTAGACTAGACTATAAATTGGAGCACTGTTTCTCTGTAGGATAAGCAAAGGATTGCTAACCACAAAGTCAGCAATTAAAACCCACTAGGCGCTCCAGGAGAGAAAGATGAGGCTTTTTCTTATGAAAAGATTTACAGTGAAGGAAACCCTATGCAGGGATCAGATTCTGCTCACATAACAATAGCACAGCCTATCAACAACCTTGAAGAGTTAGTTGGTGTTACCCCCACCTTTTTGTTTAGGAAGAAGTTAATAAAAAAACATTTATCAAGTATCAACCTCAACCTTTGGTAACAGTGGTCATATGGTTCTTATTGCAGCTGTGACTTTGCCATTCTGAAATTTTTCTCAGTACTTTTTACTAACAACTGTGGGGTGTTTAGTATCCGTCTGTTGTTCTAGCTGCATATTGCTCACGTGAAGCTATAATCCTCTGTCAGTGATACTGGAAAGATTTTCAGAGTGACAGGATTTATGTCACAAAGGGAGGATTAAGAGTTCAGGTAGACACTAAGCCACAGGAGCCAGATAAATATTGAAAAATGGAGTCTGTTTTCATGCAAATATGCAAGTAATAATGAAAAAGGGAAGAAACACATGTGGAAAATATGAGGACGAGGCCAAACTATTTTTAAATGCAAAGTTTCATTCAGAGGTTTTCATTCCTTAGAAACTAATTCTAGTTTCTTTTTTTTTTTTTCTTGTGTGTGTGTGATGTTACATTCAATTCTCGTTACTCACTACAGATGCCTCCCAATAAGGGATAACAGAACTCACTTTATGATTATGATTGTAAATAATGGCTGTTAGTATGCTGCTGTGTATTGTCACGTCAATTCCGACTCATAGTGACCCTGTATAGCGTTTCCAAGGCTATAAATCTTTATAGGAGCAGAAAGCCTCGTCTTTCACCCAAAGGGCAGCTGGTGGATTTGAATTTCTGATCTTCAGATGAGCAGTCTGACACATAATCCACTACGCTAAGGAGCTCTGGTAGCGTAGTGGTTACGAACTGGGCTGCGAACCTTAAGGTCAGCTATTCGAAACTACCAGCCACTCCGCAGGAGAAAGATGAGGCTTTCTACTCCGGTAAAGATTTACACCCTCAGAAACCCTGTACAGGGTCTCTATGGGTCGGAACCGACTCGATGGCACTTACCAACTACAACCTCAGACTCTTAGTATAATTACCTGTTTAGATGTCACTTGTTTCCGACATTTTTCTTTTGGGTCGAGTAACCACAGTTGCTTTTTATAGAACTAAAAATGAGATAACTCTCATTTAGTTGTCAAAGATGTGCGATTATATGTGATTTGGTATCAAAAAGTGGGTAATTTATAGGTCTGTCTGTTATGGATTGAATTGCATACCCCCAAATATGTGTTTAAATCCTAACCTCTAGACCTGTAGTTGTACTTCCATTGGGGAAATGGGTCTTCTTTGTTATGTTAATGAGGTGGGATCCATATAGGTTCTGTCTTGATTCAGTCTCTTGAGATATAATAAAAGGGATTCAGCAAGCAAACAGATATGGGGGAAGATTGATCCCACACCCTGCGGAGAGATCTCTGAGGAGCCAGGAAACAAGTTCTCCAGACAGAGGTCCTTCCTCCAGAAAAGACAGAGAAAAGGCCTTTTCCTAAGTCAGACACCCTGAATTCAGGCTTTTAGCCTCCTAAACTGTGTAACTATACATTTCTGTTTGCTAACTTACCATCGCCTGTAGTGTTTCTGTTACAGTCAGGCTAGAGAACTGAAACACTGTCCATACTGAAACCCTCACTGTGCTGGTATAACTTATGTTTGAAGTTGCAAAACAAAGTATTTTTAAAATATTGACTAAATATTCTCTGAGATATTCCTACGGAACTTTGTAATGCATTGGTTCAAATGTAAGTGGTTATAAAGGAACTAGAAGTAAAAAATCATTTAGCTTTAATATTTTCTTTTGCTGTATTTACGATAAATATAGACGATCTTTTTAACCATTGATATTATAGTATTAAAATGTTAATCCTTTGACTGCACTCAGTAGTCCTGAGAAGTGTTTCCAAAGTGTCTTTATCTACATATCTACATTCGAGTAATACCCATTGTTCATTTCAGTTCATTTTATATTATTAAGCTTTTTGTGTAAGTGCACAATTGTGGTGGTGGTGGTTATGTGCCGCGGAGTCGAGTCTAACTCATGGTGACCCTTTATAGGGTTTCTGAGGCTGTAAATCTTTTATGGAAGGAAAGCCTCACCTTTCTCCCAAGGAACTGCAGGTAGTTTTGAAAAACTGACCATGAGTTTAGCAGCCCCACTTGTAACCACTACACTACCAGAGCTCCTCAGGTACACGGTAGTCGTTTACCATTTAAATAATGTGTGCTTGTGTGGTATTTTTTAGATACTTTCAACAAGCATTTTGTTTTTGAAATAAACATGTTTCCTTTTTTGAAAAACTGTCCCTCTGTTAAAGTCAGCTTGCTAATACTTGAATTTTTTCTCCAGATAATGTGGGCCTGTGTGTTTAATTTGCTCCTGCTAAACTCTGATAGTGTAGTGGTAATGAATTGGGCTGCAAACCGTAAGGTCAGCAGTTCAAAACTACCAGCTGTTCCATGGGAGAAACATGAGACTTTCTGCTCCCGTGAAGATTTACAGCCTCGGAAACCCTGTACAGGGTCTCTATGAGTTGGAACAGACTCCACAGCACATAACCACCACCATCATTCCTGGCATCATTCCTGGTCAAGAGTCCTGGTGTAGTGCTGCAGAATAATGCACTGGACTGCAAGGTCAGTTTGAATCACAAGGTTGACAGTTCAAACTCACCACCAGCTGCTCTTTGGAAACCCTATATAGGTTTGCTATAAGTCATAATCGACTTGTCATCACTTAACAATCTCTGGTCAAGTTTTTTAATTTGTCACTTAGAGAAGTGCCCAGTGTAAACACGTCAGGCATTCACTGTGAAACCACCATTTTCATTTTGAGGCCACCACTAGCTTTTTTAATATCTTCAAATATAATGTAAAATCTTAACCAATCAATTAGTTACTATGTCTGCTTTCCCAAAGAGCAAGAAATAGGAGGACTGTAGACAGCACTAAACTGATATTATTGGTAAGTGCCCTTAAGTCGGTTCTGACTCACAGTGACACTGTATAGGGTTTTTGAGGAGCGGCTGATAAGTTTGAACCAACAACCTTGCGATTCAAACTGATCTTGTGGTCCAGTGCTTATCCTACAGTGCCACACCAGGACTGCAAGCTCAAATAGAATTTTTTTGTTTAGCCCTTTAGAGTTCGGATATATTGTTAAAGTGTGATGGTCTGACTTAGACTGTATTCCCTTTTACTATCCCTTCAGCACATGTGTTGTACAAATATTATTGTATTTTATAGTCATGCAAAGACTGAGGAGATCCATAATCTTGAAGGGGCCAACTGAACTATGGAAGACATAAAAAAAAAAGAGTCCAAATTATGTTCAGTGAAATTTTATGCAGCAAATACAGCATGGAGGTCATGTTTCACTTTCTCTGGCTTCACAAGGGAAAAGGAGAATCCAACTCAAAAATCAACCCAAGACCTTTCTCCTCCTCTGACACCAGCCATTCCTCTTATAGCACTTTCTTTTCATGTTGGAGTTCGGTAATCTTTTCCAATGGCCACACAGAACTCATAGACAATGCTCACAATTATCAAGTTCATTAAGGGAGTGAACAGGGTACAATTCGGGATCAGGACAACTCATAATGCTGAAGAAGTTGACTGGTTGGGAGTGCCACTTCTCCTCCTTATTACAGGCATTCCTTACTCTTGTCTTCAGCTTCTCAGCCACATGGCCTTTGTTCTCTGCCCTGCTGGAGCGAATGTTACAAAGCTCCTTTAGCCAGTCTGTAAATATCCAAAGGGTACATTCTGCAAGCTCTCCTGTCCGTAGGCACTCAGCTTTAACTGATTCATAGGCCTGGAAGTCCACAGCTGCTGTCTCTCCATGTCACAGCCTTAACTACCACCTCTCCTGCTGCTGCTTTTCCAGGTATGGATCTTACACTCTGTTCATGGCTATTCTTGCTTGATGGTCTTAAGATCTTCTGTGCCTGTCTCAGAGATGTTGTTGTTGTTGTTATATGCTGTGGAGTCGGTTCCGACTCACAGTGACCCTGTACAGGGTGTCCGAGGCTGTAAATCTTATATGAGAGCATCTTTCTCCTGTGGAACAAATGGTAGTTTTGAACTGCTGACCATGAGATTAGCAGGCCGATTCGTAACCACTGTGCTACCAGAACTCCTTCTCTCTGACAAGGTAGCTCCTTTTAAATCTAGCAGGATGGCAAAACTAACCAATCTTGACATTAGAGTTCTGTATACCCTATTTTCATGGTCCTACCCAGGAGTCCTGGTGTGACGCTGTGGGCTAATGTGTCAGACTGCAAAGTCATTTGAACTGCAAGGTTGGTGGTTCAAGCTCACCAGCTGCCCCTTGGAAACCCTATACAGTGTCGCTATGGGTCAGAACCAACTCAACAGCACTTAATAACAATAACAACCCAGTTATTTTATGAGAGTAAAGAAGACTTTGGATAGAAAAACCGTATGTAGTAAGTCCACAGTACCACACGCGGCACCAACAGTTTCCTATGCTATAGTATATAGTGTATAGTACAAAAGGATTTCTGATTCCTGCCTCCCTGTTAGCAAGTTGATCTATCAGACCAACTTCCTGGCTGACTGTCCCAGCATACCAATTATGCTTGTCTAAGGTGTAGGTGTGGTTGGTGGAAGATACCTGATTATTATCAATGAACAAGTAAACTTTATCTCCATTATCCTCCCTTGTTCCATGGATACGGCATTAAATAGCAAACTGTTCTGCTTTGTATTGTTAAGTTACACGGCCTGGCCTGTGCTCCTATTATAATGAACCCTATAGCTGAGAAGCTCTGGTAGCTTAAGAGTTATGAGTCAGGCTGCTAACCTCAAGGTCAGCTGTTCGAAAGTACCAGTGGTTCTGTGGGAGAAAGATGAGGCTTTCTGCTCCTGTAAAGATATACAGCCTCAGAAATCCTATACAGGGTTGCTATGAGTCAGAACCACCTCCACAGCATATAGCCACCACAAACACCATAGTTGAAATAGCTGGTATTTGATCACCAGTTGGAAAGTTCCTCTGGGAGCTGCAAAGGCCAACCTGATATCCATAGCTATATCTAAGTCCAGTCAACAACATTTCACTTGGAATGAGCATTTATAGAACTATCTTTCTTCTTCTGGAATCCAGAACCCTCAGCATACTCCTCCCTTCTTCCATGGAGGCCTATTGCAGTGTGCCACCCTGAAGTGCATTTTTTTAAAAAGGTACATTCAGTTATTATTATTATTTTTTTAGAAATGAGAAATCCTATTAGAATTTCTGGACCCTTGGTAATTGTTAAAGCAAGAATTTGTTAATTTCATTCAATTAGCAAGCATTAATGGAAGATAATAACCTAAACAATATGACCTTCTATAATTTATGTGCACTTTAATCCATTCCTTCCTTGCTACACGAATGGAGGATGAGTACAGAAAATGCTCCCTTTTAGACTCATCTTTCAACTGTTTCTTCCAACAATGGGAAAGTGCTTGAAAGACTCTGAATTCACCTTCTCTCTTGGCCTGTGGTCTTTGTACATACTGCTACCTTTGTCTGAGATT
>NW_006408523.1:20175880-20208028 GCF_000296735.1 Chrysochloris asiatica | reverse complement strand
GCTCCGCGGGAGAAAGATGAGGCTTTCTACTCCCGTAAGGATTTACACCCTCGGAAACCCTGTACAGGGTCGCTATGGGTCGGAACCGACTCGACGGCACGTAACAACAACAACAATGGGGCGACTGAAAATACCAAGGTTTGGCTCAGGCGCACCTTAGACTTCAAATGAACATCTTTGCTGTTAAACTCTTTAAACAGGTCTTTTACAGTAGATTTGCCCAACGCAATAAGTCATTTGATTTCTTAACTGCTGCTTCATGAGTATTGATTGTGGATCTAAGCAAAATGAGATCTTTGACAAATTCAATCTTTTCTCCATTCATCATGATGCTATTTATTGGTTCAGTTGTGAGGATTTTTGTTTTCTTCACTTTGAGGTACAATTCATATTGAAGGCTGTAGTCTTTGATCTTCATCAGTAAGTATTTCAAGTCATCTTTGCTTTCTGTCAGCAAACTAGATTGTGTCTTCTGCATATGGTGGTAATGGTGGTGGTGTGCTGTGAAGTCGGTTTCAACTCATAGCGCCCCGGCATAGCTGTAAATCTTTACAGGAGCAGAAAGCCTCATCCTCCAATCATGATTCTTCATATATGCCAGTTTCTTGGATTATTTGCTCAGCATACAGATTGAATACATATGGTTAACTGCTGCAAGCCTAAGGTACACCATTCTTGATTTCAGAACATTCAGTATCCCCTTGTTCTATTCTAATAACTGTCTCTTGGTCTATGTACAGGTTCCTCATGAGCAAAATGAACTGTTTTGGAGTTCCCATTCTTCACAGTGTTTTTCATTGTTTGTTATGATCCATGTAGTCAAATGACTTTGTATAGTCAGTAAAGGAAAGTAAACATCTTTCTGTTATTCTCTACATTCAGCTGATGTTTCCCTGCTGTTCTTAAAACTTAAGAAATTGTTCTCCTCTCCTTCTTCCTAGTTTAGCTTAGTCTGGAAGCTCCAGCAAAACCTTTCAACCATGGTGCTCCTGCTGGCATTTAAAATGCCAGTTACATAGCTTCCAGCATACCAGGAACACACAAGTTCCTAGAGTATGACAGACTGGCAGAGGAGAGGTGGTAGTAACCTTATATATACAAAATGAAACCCTCCCCATTCTTGTCTCATCCTCACATTTGGTGCTATGTTTGAGCCCATTGTTACAGCCAATGTTGACCCATGTTGTTGAGAGTCTTTCTCTTTTTGCTGACCTTTTACTTTACCAAGTTTGAATGCCTCGCCAGTACCTGGTCCCTCCTGATAATGTGTCCAAAGTATGTGAGACATCTTTGATTTTAAGAAGCATTCTGTCTGTACTTCCTCCAAGACATTTTTATTCCATTCTCGGAGTTATGATTTATACTAGTAAAAATAAACCAAAAGAATATAATGCTGAACTCCTACAACATATCACTCATGTTCTAAGGCAATTTTTTATACAGTAATTAATTCAGTCCTTAGACAATCTCAGGAAATCAAGGCTCAGAAAGATAGAGCTGTTTTTTCAAGTTGACATAACCAGGAACTACATAATCAGGGCACAAACCCTAGTTGTATCTGACATTACAGATTTGCACTTCTGCGAATACAGAATGAGCCATAATGATACACACAAAAAAATCCATGCAATGATGGATTTTTTTATAGTTTATTTTAAGATATATTTGATAGGAAAGGCTATGAAAAGTATCTACAAAGAGTGATCGAGAATTAAAATTGACCCAACCAACCAGCTGCCATCTAGAAAATTCCGATTCATACTAACTCTGTAGGATAGAGTAGAAAGAACTAGCATAGGGTTTCCAGGCTTCAAATGTGTATGTAATGAAACTGCCATACTCTTTTTGCCAGTTCAAACTGCCACATGGTGGGTTCGAACTGCTGACATTTTGGTAAGCAGTCAAGCACTTAATCACTGTGCAACCAGGACTCCTTGAATTAAGATTCCGCTTAAAAATAAAACCACATCATAATGTTAGCAATTTCAAAGCGATATTGTTTATACCAGAGCATGTTAGCTACCACTTCATATTAAATTAAATATGTGACCTTGGTTCAGCTTTCTGAAATTTTTCTTGTATAGAATAACCTCATCATTTTGTTTCATAAGATCTGGCCCATATGTTACTTCCCATTATCCTTTTCCTTTTTCTGTTGTCATTGGATACTGTTTTGGTTGTATAGACTATTCTATGTAGGCAGTAACCTTTGTTATAGACAATTTCTTCATATGGGAGAAACCTGATTATCAGTATGTTTGCTTATTTGCACGGCTCAAATTGTATCCAAGGGTCTATGAAGAGGTCTGTCATTAATGCTATCATGTAAAAATTGCTGTAGTTGTTCTTGTTAAGTGCCATTGAGTCGGTTCCAACTTGTAGTGACCCTGTGTAAGGTTTCCCAGGAGCAGCTGGTGGGTTTGAATTGCTGACCCTTGGTTCTTAGTACAGTGCTGATCTACAGATTGGAGCTCTCAATTAACCCAGCAGAATGTGTTCTGGAAGTGAGTTAATCTATTTTGAGGATTTGCAAAAAATTAAGAGTGTATACTTGGTGGATTGTTATTATTGCTTTTCAGCTAGCCAATAAGACATTCTCTGTTTTCTCTTGGGAAACATTGTCCTTCTTTTTTTCTAGTAGAAGAAAGTGAGAGTCCCCTAAGGGTTAGGTGGCCATTAGGAGATTACTCAAAGCAGCATTTAACTGGCATGTACAGAAATCACAGGAAGAAGTAAAACCTGACTGACTCTTCTATAATGTAGCTGGCTTACCACATGTAGGCAGGCTTCTTGCCCTCTGGGAAGGTACGGCATTTCTGGAGGCCACAATAACTCTTTCTGGTTGCCAGTGCAACGTTTAAGCCTTACTCTTTGACATGTGAGTCATAACTGAGACTCTACACAATTAATGGTTCTATAACCCATTTTATAAGCATGTGGTTTCTATTTAAACATTCTGGCTTAAACTCTACCTTCATTCAGACTATAAAGAATGTGCTTTGAAAAGCCTGGGATGTTTTCAGGAGCCCAGATAAGAGTGCTTCACACATCCTTCATGTAAAGCATCTTGTAAAGGAAAAAGAAGAAAGTTAGAAGGTGAGAAATGAAGATCTGAAGAGGCACTCTTCTATTGTCTACCTGACTGACTGACTTGACCAAATCACTCATACTTTCTTGACTATGGTCAAGTTGGTGCAACTAAGTCTAAGATCTCTTTCCCCTGACCTCTTAGTGCATCAGTCTTTCATTTGGTGACAGTCCCTTAGCTTCCTCTTGTTCTATCCCACAGCTTAGATGGCATACATCAAGTCTTCAGACATTTTACTCAAGAAATATGGAAACCAATTCCACTTCTCTCCCAAGTCCAGTTATGTTCTTGATATTATGAAATGTTTTAAAATTGCTACTTTACTGAAATTATTTTGTTTAACTCAATGCATAATTTTAGTCCATTTAGAAGTTTCAGTCTGGGTAATTTTAGTATTATGAGCAAAGATATAGGTATTAAGTACATACGTTTTTATATACATATTATATACCTAAGTACGGATGTTTTGTTTGCCATTTTAATTCTTTTCATTTAGTCAATGTTGACAGGGACTTGCTGTTGTTGTTAAGTGCCATTGAGTCGGTTTTAACTCATAACAATGTTGAAGAGGGTTTCTAGAACTGGCTGTTGGATTTGAACCACCAACCTTATGGTTAGCAGTCCAGTGCTTATTCTACAATGCCTCACCAGGACTCCCGACAAGGGCTGTTGTTGTTACTGTTGAGTTGTCTCCGACTCATAACTACCCTGTACAGGGTTTCCAAGGTTCGTCCAGTGGATTTGAACCACTGACCTTGTGGTTCGCAGTCTAGTGCTTATCCTGCAGTGTCATAACAGGAGTCCTGAAGGTGCTAGTAGAGTATTAACTATTTCTACATAATATAAGTTTATAATATTCAAATATTGTTTTACTGTGTGACATATGGAATGTTTTTAGAGTAATATAGAAATCATCACTTTTTCTCCTATATGAGGAGCCCTGGTGTGGCGCTGTGGGCTAATGAGTCAGACTGCAAAGTCATTTGAACTGCAAGGTTGGTGGTTCAAGCTCATCAGCTGCTCCTTGGAAACCCTATACTGGGTTGCTATGGGTCAGAATCGACTTGATGGCACTTCACAACAACAACAACTCCTATATGAGGGGACCGTACAATAAGCAGTGGACTACTTCAGAAACCCTATGTGGGGTCACTGAGAGGCAGAAGCAGTTCCATGGGACTTAACAAGAACTCCTTCATGATGGAATAGATCAACATCTGAAATGTTTTTCTGTTCAATTAGGACACTGATTAAAATAGTTTCTCTATCAATTACTGTGCTTTCCATTGAGTAGATTAAAATATCTACCCTCCACAAGTTCCAAAGTTAAAAGATTCAGTAAGATAGAGCAAAGTTAACAAATATGATATTTGTTTGCTGAGTGAATAATTATTGAGTGACTACCCAGGTGCGCTTGGAAACCCTCTACAGACTCGCTATGGGTCAGAATCGACTCGATGGCACTTAACAACAATAATTACAACAACCAGGTGCCAGGGACTGTTCTACTTGGAATAAGTTCTAGACTGACATAGTCTCGTAAGAAGAGAGAGAAAATAAGCAGATATGCAGTTGTATAGAACTGCCCGCTGGCGTAATGTTGTTGTTGTTGTCAGGTGCCATCGAGTCAGAACTGACTCATAGCGACCCCATGCACAGCAGAACGAAACAATGTTCGATTCTGGGCCAACCTCACTACCGCTGCCACCCCCGAGTCCATCAATGATGCCACCTGGCTGATCCATCTCATTGGGGGTCTTCCTCTTTTTCTCTGACCCTCCACCCTACCCAGCATGACATCCTTCTCCAACGATTGTTTCCTCCGGACTACATGTCCAAAGTATGAGAGACGAAGCTTAGCCATCCTGGCCTCCAAGGAACACTCTGGCTGCACTTCCTCCAAAACAGATCTATTGGTTCTTTTGGCAGTCCATGGCACTTTCAGTATTCTCCTCCAACACCACAACTCAAAGGCATCAATTCTTCTACGTAAGAGCTGTGAGAAAATAGGCCGGATGTGGAAATCGAGAGCACTGCATGCTGCTATTTAGAAACAATAGTCAAGGGCAGGCAGGATGAAATTACTTGGCCGCATGTATTGTTGTTGTTGTGTGCCATCCAATCGGTTCCTACTCATAGCGACCCTTTATCGTGTTTCCGAGAGTGGCTGGTGTGTTTGAACTGCTGACCTTGTGGTTACCAGTCCAGTATGTACAGTGAAAAATAAGCAGGGTAAGGGAAGTAGGAGTTGCCTAGGGAGTTTCCTAAAGATGAGGAAATTTGAAATAGTATTTAAAAGTTGGGAGATCAGGCAACGCCTGGCAAACAGGTGAGCAGAAAGCAGGGAAATGAGGAGGCAAGTCATTGACTATTTAGGCAAAGGGAAGTTATAGCAGCACTGAGATGGGTCTGTGCTTGACATGTTAAAGCAATAGTAAGAAGGTGGTGTAGTCCTGGTGTGGTGTTTCGGAAAAGTACTGGACGGCTAACTGCAAGATCTCCGCTTCCAACCCACCAGCCATTCTTCGGAAACCCCATACAGAGTTGCCGTGTGTTGGAACAGACTCAACAGCACCGAAAAACAACAGCAACATCAAGGCTGATGTGGCCAAAGGAAAGAGCTTGTGGAGCATAAAACATGATGAAGTTAGGCGGCAGGGATTCAGATCACAAGAGCCTGCACAAGCCAGTTCTACTCTGAGAGAGAGGGAGGGCTTTGAGTGAAGGAGAGATGTAATTTGACTTAGGTTTTAAATGACTTATCATGATTCCTAAGCTGAGAATATCTAACATGTTAAGTATACAGTGTCAGAACTCCAGCTTCCAGAAGGACCCTGGATTAATCCTGTTCCTAAGGGAGGGAGTCCATATCTTCTTAGATATCAGTGTGGCCTGAGCAGGTCTTCAGAAGAAATGTAGACATTCTCTGTGGGCAAGGGTGGAGGTAGGCATAGATGAAGGCTAGGAGGAAGAATGGAGAATAAAACATGAGGACTGGAAACAGTCTGTGTTGAGCTGGGGAAATTTGCCTGAATGTTGTTCTGCAGAGCTTGGGCTTCATCATGTGTTGGGGAGCCCCTGAAGACTTTGAAATCATGGAGCTGCATGTCATGTGTACAGATAGCAGAGCCAGCCTAGGGAGCAGGAAAGAGCCATGGTCTCAGTGAGTTCAGTCCATGCCAGTGGAGGTGGACAGAAGAAGAAAACAAGGTGTGCATTGAGAAGGTGCCTATTGAAACCATTGAAGTTAGACCTTAAAATTGAAAGGACATTACACTGGCAGGTTCGTGGGAATTGCATTCCTGCAGGAGTGAAAATATTAGTAGACATTCTGCAGGAGAACAATGAGACTTTCTCCTCCTGTAAAGATTTACAGCATCGCAAACCCTATGCAGGGTCGCTCTGAGTCTGAACTGACTCCATGGCACATCAACACCACCAGATTATGTAGTTCCACGAAGACTTTGTTGTTCCCCAAATAAAGTGTTTTCTCTTTTTGACATGAATATGAAATAGACATTGTAGTTCTTTAGATAACTATGAAAAAGTTGGAATCCTGTTGTGGCTCTGTAGGATAAGCACTGTACTGCAAGGTTATTCCTTGGAAACTATGAGTCACTATGAGTAGGAACAACAAGATGACAAGAGTTTGGTTACCTTTGCCTCTGCAAATAACGTATTGTGGTTACCATAGCCCCACTTTGATCTTTTGCTAGTTTCTTCACGACATTTCTGCTGAGCACCAAAGAAGGAGTGCACCTTTGTATATTCCTTAGGAAAGGACCAAAGAGTATGCCTACTGTGAAACTCTAGAACAAAGAAATGAGTAAACAAATGCCTTCCAGTGATGTCATTAGACTGCCCGGGAAGTTGGTTTGTGTCGTGGAGTAGGTTCTGACTCATAGTAACCCTGTATAGGGTTTCCAAGGAGTGGATGCTTATCCTAGTGAATCGCACCAAGACTCCTACCCTGCAAGAGCCTCTGCTTACTCATTATCATTTCCTCACAGCTTCTATCTAAATATCTGTGGAAACACCAAGTTACTTTGCCTCAAACATGAGTGCATCCTTTGTGTTTTATAGGCACCTTTAGAGTAAAGGGTTAGCACCATTTATCCAGGGTGTTTTGAACGGCAAAAGTAGTGAAAGACATGCAGGTGCTTGTCATTGAGAAAAAAAGAGAACTCTCAAATATTCATGAAATGCCTGCTATTGCATTTTAATTTGCTTTCAGAAATCGCCTACTTTGTTATTCAGTTTTGCTTTGCATAATAGTTAGGACAGCTATGGTTGCTTTTTGATTCTTGGGAGGCTGCACAGATGCAGATTTTTCTGATTACACAGCACACAGATTTTTCTGTTGAATCATAAATTGAATTCCTTTCATGTGAAGGTAATTTACACTTTAAGGCATATCTTTGCTAATAAACCAGCTTCTTTTGGTTTCTTTTCAGATCTCTTGGTGGGGGAGATGGTCTCTCTCCATTTTCTTTCCCCCTCAAATCTATTTGACATAATTTTGGTTAGGGAAAGGAAGAACAGACTAGTTATTTCTGAGATTATGTGGTTACCTTAAGTGGATCAAGCTTAGAAGGAAATTAAATTTGTAGCTGAATGGTCGGCTACAACATTTGGAATTATCCAGATGTTAGACAATAACGTGCTGGAAAGGTTTCCAGTACATGAAAAAGCAGGTGGCTACAATATCAGAAATGTTAAAAATGAAGAATGATATGCTACCTTTAATAAGGCATATTTGAAAAACAGATTTATAAAAGCTTTTACAGTGCAAAATATTCATTTAACTTAAGTATATTAGCTGTGTTAGTTGTTCATGGTGGATTTACATAGATGCCAAGTGGATTTCTTGGGAAACTATATTTTGCAAAGACTGGGCCATGGCTCCAGACTGGATTAAAAACTTCATTCCTGAAGGTAGTGGTGACTCTTAGTTCTTCTGGGTCTCGTCATTGCATCGTGTACTAGGAATACCGAAGTGGTGAAATTAACACTTTGTAGAGTACCTTCTCCTTTCCAATCCAATGAAATCTTATTCCACCTTCTGTTTTTCTCCGTGGCATTCTGGTGTGGCAGTTCTGGACCCCAAGGTCGCTTTTGACCCCAAGGTCACCAGTTCAAACTCACTAACCACTCCTTGGAAGCCGTATACAAGGTCAAGAGTAGGAAATGACTCGACAGCACTTAACAAAAATATTTTCCTCCTTAGAGTAATTCAGGCACTGTAGGATCAACGCTTGGCTGCCAGCCACAAGGTTGGCAGTTCAAACACACCAACTGCTTCTTGGAAACCCTATACAGGGTTGTTGTGAGTTGGAACCAACTAGACGGCATTCAACAAAAACATAAAAAACACAACCTTACTCTCTAGATGTTTCTGGGATTACAGACCACCCAGTTTTACCTTTTTGAGTTTTTTCCTTCTCTTCACTTTCTGCCACTTTTCACCTCGATGAGTGTAAAATGTATGTGTTCAACGTAAATCTAACCAAATCAAATTGATGTTCTTTGCCCTGAAATTGTATTCTAATTTTACCATTGTCATCTTTTAATGTTTGGCTATGATTCCACGTTTTACCTTTGTGGCTGGTAATTAGTAAATGTTGGTATTTACAAGGTGAATTGCTTCCTGTTCTGTTTTTCTGTGTTCATTAAAATGCAGCAGAGAGATTCTGAAATAAAAGCCCAGATGTGGGATTTAGGTAATTACTCAATAACTCCTCCTGCCCTCTGGTAGTCTCTAAAGTCACTCAAACAGCACAGCTATTTCACTATTGAATGGTTTGCACGATGCCAGGCTTGTCTGATTAAATCTGTACTCTATGCAATCTTAATATTTTTATAGCCCTTCAATGAAGCACTTGGAAATAAGTGTCAAGAAGCCATCTCACTGGTGATTTTCCTAAGCACCAAAGGCATGGAAATCCCTGACAAAAATAGAAAACGGATCTTTGTATTTGCTGAATTAGGTTGTGCTCACCTTTCAATCTGTAACCACAGAAGCTTGGAGTCTTTGAGAAGTAGGTTGATTGAGGAGGTATCTCTGTGCCAAGAAGGAAGTGCTAGATGGGCTTCGGTTTAGAGAGGCTCAAGTGCTAAATCACAGGATGTAAAAAGGTGCAAATGTTGGCAACCTCAGGGAGGATTTCATGTTCTCTTACCTTAAGATCTTTCAGTAAGGGCCCACCATCACCTTGTAATTTGATCAGCCAAGGAGAAACACATACTTTATGTGTCCTCAGGGACATCTGTAATTCAGTGGTACCTATCTTGCTTCCCATGTGGGAGACCAGGGTTTAATTCCTGGCCAATGTACCGCCACCACCTGTCAGTCCCTGGAGACTTCTGTGTTGCTATGGTGCTAAACAGGTGTTAGTAGTTCTTCCAGGCTAGACATACTAGGAAGAAAGGTCTGGTGATCGATTTCCAAAAACAAGACTCTGGAGACCCTGTGGATCTCAATTGTTTGATAGTCAGCTTCCATGTGGACTGGTCACTGGGATGGTGCAGTAGTGTATGTTGAGTTGTGCATGGGGTTGTCATGTTTCCAGAGCCAACTCCATTGCAGCTGACACCAACAATATGTCTTCTAATCTTTTAGTAGCATTTCAAATCATTGTTGTTGTTGTTGTTGTTGTTAGGTGACATAAAGTTGGTTCCGACTCACAGTGACCCGATGCACAATAGAAAGAAACACTGCCCAGTTCTGTGTCAACCTCACATCTGTTGTTATGTTTGAACCCTTACTGCTTCTACTGCATCAATCCATCTTACTGGGGATCTTCCTCTTTTTTTGCTGATCCTACACCAAACATGTCTTTCTCTAGTGACAGGTCCCTCCTGATATGTCCAAAGTACTAGAGACAGAGTCTGATCATCCTGGCTTCAAAGCAGCATTCTGGCTGTATTTCTTTCAACACAGACCTGTTTGTTCTTAGGCAGCCCATGGTACTTTTAATAATCTTCCTCGACACCATGATTCAAATACATGAATTCTTCTATGGTCTTCCTTATTCATTGTCCAACGTTAACAAACATATGAATGATTGATAATATCTTGGCCTGGTTCAGACTCACCTTAGTCCTCAAACTGGCATCTTGGCTTGTTAACATTTTAAAAGAGGTCTTTTACAACAGATTCGCCTAATGCAATCCGATGTTTGATTTCTTGACTTATGCTCCCATATGTGTTGCTTATGGATCTAAGCAAAATGAAGTCTTTGGCAACTTCAATCTTTCCTCCATTCTTCATAATGTTATTTATTGGTCCATTTGTGAGGATTTTTGTTTTCTTTGTATTAAGGTGTAAGGAGCTCTGGTAGCGTAGTGGTTACGAATCAGGCTGCAAACCGCAAAGTCAGCAGTTTGAAACTACCAGCTGTTAAGCGGGAGAAAGATGAGGCTTTCTGCTCCCGTCAAGATTTACAGCCTCAGAAAGCCTGTACAGGGTCGCTATGAGTCGGAACCGACTTCATGGCACACAACAACAACAACAAGGTTTAATCCATACAGAAGGCTGTAGTCTTTGATTTCCATCAGTAAATATTTTAAGTCCTCTTCACTTTCAGCAAGCAAGTTTGTATCATGTGCATATCGCAGGTTGTTAATGAGTCTTCCTCCTATCCTTCAAATCTTAGGTAGATACTTATCATAGTCTTTAGAGCTGCTCACAAATACACTGATTCTCATGGTTATGAGCATATAGTAGAATCACTGGACTGCTAACCACAGGGTCAGTGGTTCAAAACCACCAACTGCCCCTCAGAAACTCTATACAAGTTTGCTAAGAGTTGCAACTGACAATTAGCCATCACAACAACAAATCCTCTATAAAGGAGTCCTGGCAGTGTAAAGGGTTAAGTATTGGACTGTTAACCACAGGTCAGAAGTTCAAATCTACTCATTGCTCCATGGGAGAAAGATGAAGCTTTCTACTCCTGTAGAAATTAAAATTAAGAAAGGTGTGCGACAGGGGCATATTCTTTCACCATACTTATTCAATCTGTATGCTGAGCAAATAATCTGAAAAGCTGGGTTATATGAAGAAAAACGTGGCATCAGGATTGGAGGAAGACTCATTAACAACCTGTGATATGCACATGATACAACCTTGCTTGCTGAAAGTGAAGGGGACTAAAAATACTTACTGATGAAGATCAAAGAGCACAGCGTTCGGTAAGGATTGCATCTCAATGTAAACAAAACAAAAATCCTCACCACTGGACAAATAAATAACATTATTATCAACGGAGAAAAGATTGATGTTGTCAAGGACTTCATGCTTCTTAGATCAACTATCAACACTCATAAAAGCAGCAGTCAGAAATCAAATGATGTATTGCATTAGGCAAATCTGCTTCATAAGACCTTTTTAAAGTGTTGAAGAGCAAAGATGTCAGCTTGAGGACTTAGGTGAGCCTGACTCAAGCCATGGTATTTTCAATAACCTCATATGCATGCAAAAGCTGGACAGTGAATAAGGAAGACCAGCAAAGAATTGATGCTTTTGAGTTATGGTGTTGGAGGAGAATATTGAAAGTGCCATGGGCTGCCAAAAGAACCAATAGATTCGTTTTGGAAGAAGTGCAGCCAGAGTGCTCCTTGGAGGCCAGGATGGCCAAACTTTGTCTCTCATACTTTGGACATATTTTCAGGATGAACCAGTCACTGGAGAAGGATATCATGTTTGTTAACATAGAGGGTCAGAGAAAAAGAGGAAGACCCCCAGTGAGATGGATTGGCAACGTGGCAGCATCAATGGGCTCAAGTGAGGCATCAATCGTGAGGTTGGCCCAGGACCAGGCAGTGTTTTGTTCCATTGTGCATAGGGTTGCTATGAGTCAGTGCTGACTCGATGGCACCTAACAACAACAACAAAAAAGATTTAAAACCTCTGTAACCCTATACATTGTTGCTATGAATCGTAATCGACTCAACAGAACACAACCGCCACCACCATCAATTTCTTTTTAAGTTAGCTGGAATGACGTGATTTATTTCTCTATGCTAGTAGATATGAAGCATCTCTCTCCCAAGTGGAAGCTTAAAAATCAATAATGTGATTTGACTTTAGAGGGGAGCGTGTTTGCCTGAATTCTGACCATGATGTGCAAAGCCCCTACCAACACATGCTGTATACACAGACTTTGTGAGAAATAAACCTTAGTTAATGTTTTCCATCTCAGACTTAACCTAGCTCATCCTAGTGATTACCATTTGTTTATAGATGTTCCTAATTCCATGAAATAATAAGTATTACCTGAGAAAATTTGAATTATCTTTATAATATATTTAATATTAAATATAATATATCTATCTAGCAACTTCTTTTGTTTGGATGTGGCCTGGGCTTTGATCCTATCTTCACTAATACTAACTTCAAAACCTTTCATCTTTTTGAGCTTTAAAGTTTTTCAGTTTCAAGTGAAGGCAATGTCACTTACCATATAGGTTTCTTCTGAGGACTCAGTGATATCATATTTCCAGGAATACCTCCCAGAATTCCCAAGGCAATATAAGCACTCAATATATGCTTGTTCCTCCCCTTTGCGCTCAAAGTATTGGCAGGTGAGGGGCTGAAGAATCACACTGAGTGAGTGCTCTTATCTATAGGTTTCTGACAGCAGAGGACAGAAAAAGACACACAAATAAATCCCATAAATGAGTATAAAATTCACCTGAAAGGAGGCACTCACTAGTCAATCACTAGATATTGTAGATAAGGACATTGTTGTTGTTAAGGTGTAAAGTGTCGCTGAATCTGTTTTGACTCATAGTGACCGTATATAGGGTTTCTGAGGACTAGCTGGTGCGTTTGAACCTCTGACTTTACAGTTATCAGTTCAGTGTGGCACTGTGGATTAATGCACTGGACTGCAAAGTTGTTTTAAACCACAAGGTCGGCAGTTGAAGCTCACCAGTTACTTCACAGAAACCCTGTACATGTCACGATGGGTCAGAATGACTTGATGGCATTTAACAACTACAAGTTCAATGTTTATCCATAGGACAATAAGAATGTAGCTGTTGAAAATCATATACCTATCAAACTATTGTTTAAGTAAGTCAGTGTCTGAAGAAAGTCCAAGCCATCTTCTTTTAACCATTTCCATTGAAATCCATTCAAAGATCAGCAGGTTTGCTTAGAACATTGGTAAAAGCTCTTTCAGAACTCCACTGCTATAGAAGCATGTGTGAAAAATTAATTAGCAGCAACTTTGAAATCTGAGAAATCAGTATGTCTTTTAGAAGAGTGGCCAGCTCTTTCATACAAAGAAGACTGGAGACCTCAGATCAAAGGAGAACTTTCCACAGAGATGGTGTGATCAACCTTCTCCAGATGTGTCACACCTGCTTTTGCATGTTTCATTATCAGCCTTGTGTCATACACTTACCATCAAATGCTAAAACACTGCCTCCAGTAATGAAGCCACCAAGCTTATCCATTTATCAAATCTGGGCATGACATTTGAGCTTAGTAGAATATATAGGGAACCCCCACCCCCACCCCGCGGGTAAGACAGTTTTGATGCCTGCCAAGGAAAACTTGGCCAGAAAGTGAGGCACAGGTGATTGGCAACAAGGGACAGTTGTAGATGGCTAATACCAGGAAAAGATGTACCTAATATTGTAACCAGGCTACTTTTCCATCTGTTGTACATGGGGTCACCATAATTCAGAGCCCACTTGATGGCAACTAACAGCAACATCGTTGCACCTGAACAAACCATAAATCAACAGGTGAAGTTTACCTTGAAAAAGAATATAGAATAAAGAATAAGAATATAAAAGAGGGAGAGAAGAAGGCTTCCAGAAGAGAAAGCCATAAAGTATTCTTTGTACAAAACACTGAGAAAAAGAAATGTCCTTATTTTGAATTTCTCTATTTAATTATCATCTAAGAACACCAGGCGGCTAAAAAATTGTTCTAGTTCTTTTAGATCTATAACTCGTAGTTTAGTTTTTTGGTGAATTTTTAAATTATAACTTAATCTGCAGTGTAGGGGATGGATGGTTACAAAGTGCGATGAAAGAGAAATTGTGTTCCAGCGGTTTCTTGGGAATAAAGGATCTTTACCTCCAATTGATCAATCAGGACCATATGCAACGGGGCCCAAGCTACCTATTAGTATCAGGGAACTTTTGAATGAGTCTATCGGAGAAACCATACCAGGCAGTGTGTTGCACTGAATCACTTGCAAAGCAAGCAATTTTCAGTGAAAAGGACTTTGAGCTCACCAATTTTTGTTTTTTTGGATTTTTTTAAGGTATATTCATAGGTCCAGAAAATTGTTGTGTATTAGTGTCTGCAAGCTTTAAAGGAAAATATCAGCTTTTAAAAGACAATAAGAATCACATGCTGCTTTTTCTATTATATTGGTGTCTTTGGAACATTTCGTCATATGAAGGAGGATGCATCTATAGAAAACTGTACATAATCATTGGAGGAACAAAATGTTAGATAATAATGCTGCTCCTTGGCCCCATTTCCATGGTGCTATCGTGGTAATGTTTTCAAGGCTAACACTCCTTCTAGGCAAACTAATGATAAGACGCACACTTAATGTTCATACCCTCAACTGGGAAAAATTAATCACTTTTAGATTGTAATTGCTTTCGATTTAATCTTGAAGTTCATGACTGTAATTTTCAGATGATGTGAATCACTCTGTGGAGGTTTTGCTAGTCATTTGTTAGGAATTAGATTCCTTTTCATTCTTTGTAATTAATTCACTCACTTTTGATGCTCTTTGCATTTTTATATTCTTTAAATTTTATTCTGGAGAATTAATTTGGAGAAAAACTGACTCAAACTAGAGTTAAGTGTCTGCCATTACACTTAGTCACCTGATCTCAGAATGTCGTTGAAGAATATGACAATCTCGTAAGTTTGTTCCAAACATCAGTATTCCTGGATTTTAATCTTCCCTGCTTGACCAAGAGTTCTGGATAAATCCTATCAGGGATAGTATTCTTGGTGTGGTGTTGTAGGGTAAGGACTGGCCTGTTAACTGCAAGGTAGGTTGTTCAAACCCACCAGCCATTCCTTAGAAACCTTGTGCAGGGTCACTATGAGTCGGAATTGACTTGACAGCTCCTAACACAAACGACATTTAAGATAAAGCCTTTCTTTGGGTAGATTGATAAAGGATTTCATAAAAGTACCTTTAAAGTAGGTGCAATTCTTGGACACATGAGCAGGTTGTTTTTATATGTGTATGGAGTCCTGGTGTGGTGCTGTGGGTTAATGTGCTGGATGGCACTTCAAGCTCACCAGCCACTCCTCAGAAACCCTATACAGGGTTGCTATGCATCAGAACTGGCTCAATGGCACAAATTACAATCACAATGGACAGCATTGCAGAGAATGAGTATTCCAGAACACTCCACAGCACAGATCACAAGCACTTTATATATACAATTTTTTTATAGCTTAAAATTAGTAAATATTTTCATTTGTCAGTAAATCTCCTTTTATGATAAATTTTATTTTCAGTCACAATCAGGAAATGAATAGTAGGAGGGAACTTTGTTTTTTTAAAAAGAGAGATGAAGAGTAAAACATCAAAATGTGATGTATTTACATGTGGTCAATGAGTGTTGAAGTTGACTCTATACACAACAACAAGGTTCTTTGAAGCACACACAGGCATCATCAGTTTTTATTTCATATTTCAAATTAGTAGGTATTATAATTATAATTTTTCGGTAATTGTACTGTTGTTGTTTTTTTCTTCTAAATTTAATTTTCAATTGTAATCAGAAATTGATTAGGGGAATGCTTTTATTGTTATTGATTTTTTAAAAAAGAGATACAAAGTAAAACTGCAGAATGTTCTTTGTTACGTCTGGATTCATGGAATTTTGAATGCCCATTCATTTGTCAAATAGAATTTTAAGTCCCATCTGGCATACAGAGAAGTGGCATTTTACTGGGTTCACTGGAGTTGTCTGGCTATGAAAGGGAAGACAGGTGGGCTAGTACCACTTCTTCTTTGAAGACAACTCCAGATTTCAATCTTGAATTATTGGTATTTTATTTAATGTTGCTGCTGTTGTTAAGTGGCCTAGAGTTGGTTCCAACTCATAGCGACCTATACGGTTTCTGAAGAGCAGCCGGTGGCTTTGAACTGCTGACCTTGTGGTTCACAGTCCAGCACTGATTATTACTTTATTAGCTATCTTTTAGAGACTTTGCATTTACTTGTTTTTGTTATTAGTTGCTATTCCACTGATGTAGACCTTGTATATACACCTTCTTTGCTGTTATTAAGTTCTCTCCAATTGGTTTCAACTATACAGGAAATCCTGTATAGGATTTCCAAGGTGCAGCTGGTGGATTTGACCTACCACCCTTCAGTTACCCATTTCTTTGCATATTGTCTCTTACTATTTCCTTGAAGATTACCAGAGGCAAACTGAGAACTTGTGATAGAGACCTTGAGCAACACAAAATCTAAAATATTTATTCTCTAGCCCTTTCTAGGAAACTTTGTTGATTGTTTCTGAAGAGAGTTTGATGTTCTTACTGCCCTCCTTTCAATTTAAATTATATCATAAACCCAAACCAAATGAAACTCATTGACATTGAGTAGATTTTGACTCATGGAGACCACATTTAGGGTTTCTGAGACTGTAAATCTTTACGGGAGCTGACTGTCTCATCTTTCTCCCGCAGAATGATTTGTGGGTTTTAACTGCTGACCTTGGGGTTAGCAGTCCAGTGAATTTTAACTCTTTATTATGATTCTTTGATGTGTGGCTTTAAATGGCAACTCTTTTATTATATTTCACAGATTCAAGGAGCCAAGATTTTCAGCAGATTGAATCTTCTGCTCTTTGTAGCATTAGCTCGAGTTACTCGATGGGACTCAGCTGGCAGATGAGCTGGTGTAGAGGAACCAAGAAAGCTTCCACTGTGAAGATTTTAAAGAATGTTTTCTATATGTTCCCTCACATATGTACCCATATATGTGTTCTTGGAGGTGCACACACACACACCACTTTAAAATTATATAGAAGTTCCTAACATTAACAATGAAAAGAAGGCTTACATATTGTTCATCCAAGGGCAAGATATAAATACTAAGCAAAAATCGAATCTTCAGCCTCAAAATCTCTTTCTGCATAGCAATTTAGTTGATGGAGAGGGGAAAAAAAAGTGGGGGGAACACTTTAATTTGCACTTTAATAGATTATTTTTCTGTTCTGATTATGAAAGTTAAAAGAAACATGCACCAAAGTGCATCTTCATATCATAGGGAATGTTTTAATTTAATTGCATTCCTGTCTGGTAGGCTCATTGGTGGGATAACACCTGCTTCTTAGCGAGACAGACAATATAATAGAGCCTTAGATGCACTAGGCTGCTTTCTGCCTGATTCACATTATAATTAAAAGAATAAAAGTTATATCTCTAATTTACTCTGTTTCTTGTAAAATATGGAAAATATGAGACAATCCCAAGTGCTTTAAAGAGTGTATTGCTATAGAACTTTTTCAAACTGACATATCTTGTCATCAGCTAAAACAGAAGAGATGTATTAAATTGAGTTTTGGAATGAAACAGTGTCACCATCCTCAGCAAGACATATTTGACATCTTAATTTTCTTGCCTCCTCTAACGTATATAGTTCGTCATTCATCATAGAGATTTTACTAAACTTCAGTATGTAAACTTGTGATGAATGATTAAGACATACCAGGCCAACTGGGAAGGTTCTAGTTTTTTATTTTCAAGAATCATAAAAAGCTTTGACTTGCAGCTGTTAGAAGCAAGTTAAAATATTATCAGAATACCACCAACTTGCAGAGCACAGCTGATATATTACTTGAGACTGTGTAAAATTATAGCATTGTCCAATCCAGGAAGCAGATGGTCCATCTCCATTGATTTGAGAAGCACTGGGTGACTACAAATTTCACTTGCTGTCCTGGGCTTGGCTTTTTATCATTAGCATATGAGTTGTAGACTCCTTAAAGTCTTTGCCAGGTGACAAATTGATCTGTTATCATGTCACTTTTTCCAAAAATTATAATTTTTTTTAAATCGAAAGATCGCATTCATATTAATACCATTTTAATAAGTAGTAGGTGCTGTGGATTAATTCACTGTACTGCAACGTCAATTTGAACTACAAGGTCAGTGGTTCAAGCTCACCTGCCACTCCTTGAAAACGCTACACAGGGTTGCTATGAGTTGGAACTGATTCGATAGCACCTAACAACTTAAGGAATCCTGGTGTGGCACCATAGGATAAGCACTCCACCTCAAGGTCAGTTTGAACTGCAAGGTCAATGGTTCAAACTCACTAGCCATTCCTAGAAAATCCTATACTGGGTCGCTATGAGTCGGAATCGACTCGATAGAACCTAAGAGCAACAGAGATCTAAAGCCTTCTTGTTTTAATTCTTCCTTAGTATCGTATGTTTTTCTGTGGTCTTCTGTAAATGAGTAGCATTTGTGTAATATACAGTAAGTCATAAATTTGGAGAATCTTTCACAATTGCTGTTGAATGAGACAATGTGTGTATGCCCAGAGAGGATGCTGTCTAAGGAGAAAGGCCCAGGCAGGCCCTGCTTGCTCAACACCTGTTACTGTGAACCCTCATAGCTCATCTATTCAGTGAAGAGAGCTAATAGGGCCAACTCGACATTCTCTTTCACATTAAAAACTCTGAGTGTTGAAATGCTCAACTCTTACCTGAAACATCGGCCTTTTGAATCCACCCACCCCTCCAGCACAGAAAGATCTGACAATCGGCTTCTTTAAAGATGGTGGCCCGGGAAAGCCTTTGGGGCGGTTCCACTCTGGCTTATAGAGTCACTGTGATTTGAATTCGAATCCAGAGCAGTGGGCAATTGTGATTTTTCATGACACCATTAGTGTGCGTGCAGATCTTGTTGGGTCAGTTCTGACTCATACTGACCGTCTAGGACTGAGTAGAACTGCCCATAGGATTTTTCCAGACTGTAAATCTTTATCCATAGGAGCAGACAGACTCATTAATTCCCGTGGAGCCCCTTGAGGTCTTGACCCATTGATCTTTTGGTTAACAGCTCAGTGCTTGACCTGCTGTGCTACCAGGGCCCCATAAAGATGTATATGCACGTGTGTGTTGTTATTGTTATGTGCCTTTGAATTGGTTCTGACTGATAGCGACCCTATATAGGGTTTCTGGGGAGCGGCTAATGAGCTTGAACCACCCTTGAGGGTCAAATCGACCTTGCAGTCCAGTGCATTAGCCCACAGCACCCCACCAAGACTATATATATATATAAATCTCCTGGTGGCACTGTAGGTTAAACACTCTACCTCAAGATTGGTTTGAACCTTATACAGTGTCACTATGAGTGAGAACCAACCACAGCACTTAACACCAACATCAATGTGTGTTTGTGTGTGTGTGTATTACATACATTCAGTATGAGTTGCCCCTCAGTGTTAAGAAAACAAAAATCCTTACCACTGAGCCAATAAATGACATCACGATAAGTTAAGAAATAATTGAGGTTGTCAAAGACTTCAGTTTCCTTGGATCCTCTATCAACACTCAGAAAAGCAGACATAAAAAAATTCAAACAATGTATTGTGTTAGGCAATTGTGCTTCGTAAGACTGCTTTAAAGTATTCCAGAGCAAAGATGTCAGTTTAAGAATTAAGGTGTGCCAGGATGTTTTCAGTTGTGTCATTTACATGTTAAAGTTGAACAATAAATAAGGAAGACCTTAGAAGAATTGATGCATTTGAGTTACAGTGTCCGAGAAGACTATTAAAAGTACAATGGACTGTAAGAAGGATAAACAAATCTGTGCTGGAGGAAGTACAGCCAGAATGCTCCTTAGAAGCCAAGATGGTGAGACTTCGTCTATCATACTTTGGGTGTATTATCAAGAGAGACCTATTTCTGGAGAAAGGACATCATGCTTGGTAAAGTAGGGACAGTATAAAAGAGGAAGACCCAAGAACATTTAGGTTAGCAGACAACCTTAAACCACTTGTGCCGCCCAGGCTCTTACTATATGCATGTATATATGTGTGCATATATATACACATGTGGTATCTGGTAGCGTAGTGGTTAAAAATCGGGCTGTTAACCTTAAGGTCAGTGGTTCGAAACTACCAGCTGCTCCGTGGGAGAAAGATGAGGTGTGGTGCTATAAGATAAGCACTCGATCTCAAGGACGGTTTGAACCCCAAGGTCAGCGATTCAAACTTGCCAGCTGCTCCTTGAAACCCTATACCGGGTCGCTATGTGTTGGAACTGACTTGATAGCATTTAACAATAACAACATATATGGTGGTAGTAGTGGTAATGGTTGTGTGCCGTGCAGTCTGTTCTGACTCATGGTAGTGGTGATAGTGTGACATGGAGTTGGTTCCAACTCATAGCGATCTTGTATAGGGTTTCCAAGGCTATAAATCTTTACAGGAGGCAGCAAGCCTTATCTTAAACTTCAAACTGCTGACCTTGAGGTTAACAGCCTGACTAGGAATCACTATGCTACCAGAGGTTCTATCATAGAGCCCCTGTATAAGGCTTCTGTGGCTGTAAAGTTTTACAGGGCCCAAAGCCTCAACTTTCTCCCTCGAAGTGACTGGTAGATTTGACCTGCTGATCAGCCCAATTTATAATCCACTATAGAACCAACTCATAGAAACCCATGCACAACATGACAAAACACTGCCCGATCCTGGGCCAATCTCACAGGTGTTGCCACACTTGATCCCATTGATGCTGCCACTGTGCCAATCCATCTCATTGGGGTCTCTTTTTCTTTTTCTCCGACCCTCCACCTTAACCAAACATGATATCTTTCTCCAGTGACTGGTCCCTTCTGATTATGTGTTCAAAGTATAAAAGAGGAAGTCTGGCCATCCTGGCTTCCAAGGAACACTCTGGCTGTGTTTCTTCCAACACAGATCTATGTGTTCTTTTGGCAGTTCATGAAGTCCAAAGAAGACTTTCAGTCTTCTCCTCCAACACCATAATTCAAATGCACCAATTCTTCTACTGTCTTCCTTATTAACTATGCAACTTTTGCATGCATATGAGGTTATTGAAAATACCATGGCTTGGGTCAGGTGCACCTTAGTCCTCAAACTGATATCTTCGCTCTTAAATACTTTAAAGAGGTCTTGAACAGCAGATTTGCCCAGTAGACTACATCCTTTGATTTCTTGACTGCCTCTTCCATGAGTGTTAACGGTTTTTCAAAACAAAATGAAAACTCCACACACAGAGTAGACAGAGATGGGCAACTTGACATTGGATACCCAAATTGGGGGGCCTACAAAGGCAAGAAGTGACTGGCTTACAAGCTTTCAAGAGGGAACCTAGAGCTAGGGGGCATGGAGGAAGGCAGAATCTCCAGTGAGTACTATCCAATCTGTCTAGGCGGAGCTGATGAAATGAAATGCAGAAGGGTCACTTGTGATACAATAGTGAATGATTGTTATCGGGACTGATTGTGAGAGTTGGAATTGTAAAGGTAGACATTTTGTAGCAAGGAAGGGAGTGATTAACTCTCCAGTCTAGGAGTGGAGGTCTCTGGGACCTACCCAGAGAAGCAGCGAGGCCTAAGATGGAGGCAGAGACGATGACGTGGAATGATGAAGAGCCTGGGGACTTTGGATACAGAGAGAGAGAAGGACTGTGTGCTGAAGAATGGGGGATGGGGAGTGTAGGGGGAGGGTTTATAGGGTATACCCTTTGGTCGATTGATGATGCATGGAGGGGTTTGGGAACCATGGCAATGAAACAATGTACGGTGGAATGAATGTAAAACTAAAGTTCTCCCATGTAAAATATCATATAATTCACAATAAAACATGGAAAAACAAAACAAAACAAAAAACCCCCACAAAATGAAGTCATTGACAACTTCAATCTTCTCTCCATTTATATGGATGTTATTTATTGGTCCAGTGGTGAGGATTTTTCTTTTCTTTACATTGAGATGCAACCCATACTGAAGGTTGTGGTCTTTGATCATCATCAATAAGTATTTTAAGTTCTCTTTGGGTTTTAATAAGCAAGGTAGTATCATATGCATATTGCAGGTTGTTAACAAGTCTTCCTCCAATCCTGATGCCACATTATTCTTCATATAATCCAGCTTCTCTAATTATTTGTTCAGCATACAGAGTAAATAAGAATGGTGAAATATTTCAACCCTGATGCACACCTTTCCTAATTTTAAACCATTCAATATTCCCTTGTTCTGTTCGACCAACTGCCTCTTGGTCTATGTGCGGGTTCCTCATGCGCACTATTAAGTTTCCTGAATACTCATACTTCCCACTGTTGTCCATAGCTGTCCATAGCTTGTCATGATCCACACAATCAAAAACCTTTTGTGTAGTCAATGAAGCACAAGTAAACATCTTTCAGGTATTCTCTGCTTTCAGCCAAGATCCACCGGACATCAGCAATATCTCTCATTCCATGTCCTCTTCTGAAACCAGCTTGAACCTCTGTAAGTTCTCTGTCAATGTATCCTTACAGCCATATCTGTATTACCTTTGGTAATCTTTAATCACATGGGTTATCAATGATATTGTCTGATGATTTCCACATTCTGTTGGTTCACCTTCTCTTTGGAATGGGCACAAATCTTCCAGTCAGTTGTCCAGGTCTTCCAAATTTCTTGGCAGAGATGAGTGAGTACCTTGAGTGCCCCTTCACTTTGTTGAAAGATTTCCATTTTTATTCCATCAATTCCTGGTAGCTTGTTCTTTGCCAATGACTTCATGTACATTGGACTTCCTCCTTCAGTATCATTGGCTCTTGATCATATGCTACCTCTTGAAATGGTTGAACATCTACTATTTCTTTTTGGAACAGTGATTCTGTGTAGTCCATCTTTTTGTTATGCTTCTTTTGATGCATTTTGTTAGGTCTTCAAATTTCAGGAAAGTGATTATATCTTTTTTAGCCGAATACAACTCTTTGAAAACCTTCCAGTCATTTTGTTAAACAGAGTTTAGAAATTTGTTGAGATAATCTGTTTTGTGAGTCCTAAACTGCAATGGGGGGCTCTGGTATGTGCTGTAGGCTAAGCACGTGATTGGTACCTGCATGGTCAGTGGATTAAACCCACCAACTTCTCCTCGGGAACCCTACACAGTATCACTATGAGATGGAACCCACTCATTGGCACTTCACAACCAGAAATTGGGTTTGGTTTGGAAACTGGAATGATAATATATTTCCTTTCTAGGATAGGTAAGGAATTAACTGTACTGAGAGATTTTTCTCTTAAAGGTGCAAAAAGCATAGATACAAGTTAGAATTAGCCTGACACTAATAGATTAGAATACTTGAAAAAGGTACTCAGTACGCTAATTCTATCTGCTTAAATGAGACAGCCGATGGACTTTTTACCTATTATTTTTTTGCCTATTAAAGTTTTCAGAATTTACCTGTCTTAATCTAAAAGTTGTTGTGTCCTTCACTGGACTGTGCTGCAGTGTGATTATTGCTTTTACTGCCATAGCTTCTGCTTTGAAATGTCTACCTTGCCTGCATTATTTCTGTAGGAAGGAGACCCCGTGGATTTCCAAGGCTCTGAAATGCACATGACACCCCTGTTAAATGTTAACAGATTGTGACAACTACTTGGATAATACATTGAAACCTAGTTAGATGGGGCGGTGGGGGCACTCTAGTATTTGATGTGCTGTTCCTATAGTTCTCCAGTGGGGTTGGGATCACGGCCAAACTGGGTATGTGGAATAAAAAATAATGACATCGATTAAGATGTGTTTTCAGACAGTTGTTAATGGTGGACTAACTCTAGAATTTTAGATGAAGACAGGAAATGCAATTTATTTCATCATCTGTCTGGTTTTTGGTGCATATTATTTTTTTCATTTTTCTGTTTGTTAATGTGTCCCAGATAATCTACACAAAAATTTAATTTTTATTTTAAGTCACTTTTACTTTGAACATTCCTTTAAACATAGATCTAAGTTAGCTTATACTGTCTTATTTAATTTTATTTTAAATATATATTATTTTTAGGAAAAATTATAGAAGACTTTGAAAAGACCAAGGCAGTTAATTGCTGGTTATCTTCAATGGAATATTGAAGAGCTTGTAAGCACATCTATGGACTCCTGGTGTGGCGCTGTAGGATCAGCACTGGACTGCAAACCACAAGTTTAGCAGTTCAAACCCACCAGCCGCTCCTCGGAACCAACATACAGGGTCACTATGAATCAGAACCGACTAGCAATGATTCCTGTCCATTGGCATTACTGCCTTCAGTTGTCCCCACTAATAGCTATCCTGGGTGAAACAGAATGGAAAACTTCCTCGTCCTATGTCATCCTCAATATTTTTGCTCTGAACTCGTTTGTTGTATCCATGATGTCAATCCATCCTGTTGACACCTTTCCTCTTTTTCTCTGATAATTTAATAAGTAATGGTGTCTTTTTCCAGGAACTGGTCCATAGGTATTCAATTTAATTTTACCCATGGGAATGTAATTTACTTTCTTTGTCCCTTCCTCTCCCCTATCCCTTTCTGTAGAATAGATAAGTTATATATTTAGTTGTCATTTACTTCAGCTTTATTTTGTTACTTATATACATGTGGTTCTTTCGACTTTCTCTTAAACTAGTTCTAACATCTTACTGGTTTTCCCCATTCATTATTAATAAGTTCAGTAAAATCATGCCACATGTTTTTCTTATATTTGTATGAGTCATGATTATACCCAGTTCTGAAAATTGTTCTTTAGCAATGTTGTCTTTTTGTCTGCCATTTAATGTGTTTCTATTGTGTGGTTACCACACACTGATGCTGTCCTTTGTTGTTAAGTATCCTGGAGTTAATTCTGACTCATAGTGACCCCATGTGCCATACTAGAACTGCCCCGTAGGATTTCCTGGGCTGTGATCTTTATGGGAGCAAATCTCAAGGGCTTTCTCCAATGGAACTGCTAGGTGGATTCAAACTACCAAAATTTTGTTTAACAGCCTAGCATTTAAAGTTTTTGTGTCACCTAGGCACCTTTATGGAGTCCTGGTGTGGCACTGTGGGTTAATGCACCAGACTGCAAAGCCATTTGAACTGCAAGGTCAGTGGTTCAAGCTCACCAGCTGCTCCTTGGAAACCCTATACAGGGGCACTGTGGGTCGGAATCGACTCAACGGCACTTGACAACAACAACAGGCGCCTTTAAGGGAGTCCTGGTGTAGGGCTATAGGATAAGCACTGGACTGTTAACTATAAGGTTGGCGGATCAAACCCACCAGTTGCTCTTTCGAAACCCTATACAGGGTTCCTATAAGACTTGATGGCACTTAACAACAAAACAAAAGTACTTTTATGGCTTGGGGTTGTTGTTGTTAAGTACCAATGAGTCGGGTGGTAAGCTTGAACCCCCAACCTTCCTGTTTAAATGGCTTTGCAGTCCAGCGCATTAAGTGACAGCACCAAACCAGGACTCCATGGCTTGGGGGGTTGTTGTTGTTAGGTGCCATAGAGATAGGGTAGTTCAATGTAAATTTGAGAATCTCACTTCAGAAAGACGATGCTCCGGGGAAGATGAGTGCTGAGTCATCAATAGAAACCTACAGGTGTGGATCATGCAGGTTTTTGTTGTTTTTGTTCAGTGCCATTGAGTTGATTCTAATACATAACAACCCTGTATAGGGTTTCAGAAACAGCTGGTGGGTTTGAACCACCAACCGTGCAGTTAGCACCATACCAGGACCCCAATAACCACAGCTAAACAGGCAACCACTGAGTTTCACCTTCCCTCTGTTCGGCAAATAGGCTCTCAAACTCCTAGCGAGCCATTCCTTGGCAAATCTGAAAGGAGCCCTGGTGGCACAGTAGTTAAGTGTTCAGCTGAGAATTGGAAGGCCTGTGGTTTGAATCCACCAGCCGCTGCACTGGAGAAAGATGTGGCAGTCAGCTTCTGTAAAGATGGTTGTTGCTGTTAAATGCCATTCAGTCAGCTGACACATAAGCAATCCCATTTAGAGTATCCAAGGGGTGGCTGGTGGATTTGAACTGCTGACTTTGCACTAGAACTTGAAATCTAGTGCTTATCTAACAGTGACACACAGCCTTGGACATTCTGTGGGCAGTTCTACTCTGTCCCAAGGGGTCACTAGGAGTTACACCCAACTCGATGGCCGAGGTAAAGGCTGTGACAAGTCTGCTGGCCATGGCAAATGAGATGAAAGGCTGTGCACAGCTTTAGAGGGGAGACAAGCTGGTGGTGTATTGCTGAATCGAAACTTGAAAGCACATTCCAGTGCTTTTATTTAGCATCCATGGGAGACAGAATTGAGGAGAGAGGATAAAACAAGAAGTTTGATGTCAAGAAAATTATATCTCCAATATCAATCATCTATAGCTTTAGCTTAAAAAGTTTATTTGTGATCTAAAAGAACATGCTTGTATATATCCATTATATCTGTGTATACTAATGTGTAGGTAGGCCCTCTGCATTTCCGTTGTTAGTAGCCATTGCATGGATTCTGACTCATAGAGATCCTATTTTATATTCTTTTTTGTGATTGTGACTGTTATGCCCAGATTTCGAGGTCCCCAAAGACCACCAAGGAGCTAATGCTGATGCAAACACACAAGGGTTGTTTATTCAAGCTCGAGCTCGGGCCCCATCCGCATCCGTCGCAGCGGGCTAGGAATGGAGGCCCCGAACTCCCGGTTAGCAGGGTTTTTATAGAGGTTACAAGCACAGGGGTTTTCAGCTCAGCTACTCCAGGATTGGTTTACATATTGCAAGGTATGGGGTGCTACAATCTGACTGGTCCTTACTGGTAGCCTGAGCTGCTGGGTTAGGGTAAAGGAAGACATATATAGTCTGGCCTTGAGTTGTCTGCTTATGCTTGTCTACCCTTTGCTGTTTGCTAGGGGTGGAGGGACTATATTCTCATGCTGTATGAACTGACTTGGCACATTCCTGGAGCAGGGGGACATGCTCCGGCCAAAGTACAAAATGGAGTCCTTTTTTTAGGTCTCACAGTGACTGTTTAATTATGTGGGATTTTGCACAGCTACTTACTAGAAGAACAAACTCATGCTTTGATGTCTCCAGAAACCCCAAAGTTTTTGCTGATTTATTTCATTCTTCCATTGATTGGATACTCTCCTCTGTTTCTTATAAAACTTCTAGAAAATGTTCTACTTTTGTCTAATTCTGATTGATATTTCTTTGAATCTGTACAGAGATCTAGGTACCTACTAAGATGAGGATGTAAGGAGTGGGGTGCAGATTGATTTGAATCTGAAATCAATTAGTGGCAATCTGGGTAAAAACAGAGTGGTAACACTAGAAACTTCAGAGAGAAGCTCCTCAAGTAGTCTTGGGTGAGGAGAGAGGGGAGATTCACCTACAACAGAGTACTTTCATAGGTGCAAACACATTGTTGCGGAATTTGTGGCTCACTGTCCAGGGTCTAGCCCATAGTGGGTTATGGTTTGCTTTGGACTGCTAACCAAAAGATCAGCATTTCAAACCCAACCAGCTGCACCCCAGGAGAAAGATGAGGCTGTCTGCTCCCATAAAGATTTACCCTAGGGTACAATTTTACTATATGCTATTAAGTTGCTATGCATCTGATCTGACTCTTTGACCGTGAGTTTGTTTCTATTTTTTTGTACTATGGAGGCTATGTGACCATAAGCTTCGTTTTCCTTATCTGTAAAACTTAGAGATAAACTTTCCAAACTCCTTCAGTCAAGGACAGACTGAAATAATCAGTGACAACTCTAACAGGGGTGATATACTTGACTCCACCCCTGACCCTGAATTTCCATTCAGCCTGTTCCCTTTAGTCCCCTTTCCCCCAAAAGGCATGCAATCAAAAGAAAAGTAAGCACCGTGTTTGCTATACGAAGGAAGTTTCAAGAAGAGGTGGAAATGTTATTCATCTCTACAGATGAGTAACAAAAGGACGTGAAAACTCATGTTGGATTAAAGGAGAGGAGCTTGCAGAGGACAAAGCAAAGTTCTGGTGTGTATTATTATTATCTTTGGTTCCTCTAATGTCATCATCTACCTGTAGAGCATCGTGTTGCTGTGTTGTTAGGTGCTATGGAGTTGGTACCGACTCATGACAACCCTCTGCACAACAGAATGAAACACTGCCTGGTCCTGCAGCAACCTCACAATCGTTGCTATATTTGAGCCCACTGTTGCTTCTACTGTGCTAATCCATCTCATTGCCGGGGGTGGGGGTGGGGGACTTCCTCTTTTTCTCTGACCCTCTTACTATACCAAACTTGATATCCTTCTCCAGGGACTGGTCCCTCCTGACAATATTTCCAAAGTATGAGAGAGGAACTGTGACCATCCTGCCTTTTAGGAAGCACTCTGGCTGTATTTCTTCCAACACAGATTGGTTTGTTCTTTTGGTAGTACATGGTACTTTTAATATTCTCTTCCAACACTATAGCTCAAATGCATCCGTTCTTTTACAGGCTTTCTTATTCGCTGTCCGACTTTCACATGCATATGAGGTTATTGAAAATACCATGGCTTGAGTCACGCACACCTTAGTCCTTAAACTGACACCTTTGCTCTTGAACACTTTACAGAAGAGGTCTTCTGCAGCAGATTTGCCTAAATGCAATATGTCGTTTGATTTCTTCTGTGCTGCTACCATGAGGGTTGTTGACTTATCCTAACAAAATGAAGTTTTTGACTTCAGTCTTTTCACCACTGGACGAATAAATAACATGATAGATGGAGAAAAGATTGAACTTGTAGAACATAATAACCTTGGGCAACTTTACATTGGCCTAGTCTTGAATATGGAGAACAAAATTCATTCTTACAGGGTTCTAGTGTGGTGCTGTAGGAAAAGCCCAGGACTGCTAACTGCTGGTGGTTCAAACCTATTAGTCGCCCATTGGAAACCCCGAACAGGATTGTTGTGGATCAGAACTGACTTAACAACTACAACCACCACCATTCTCATACTTACCTCTTCATTCAAATCATTTGAGCTATCCAAACATTATTATTAGCTTTTGAGACAGTCTTTTCAGTTTTGATATTTCTATACCCCAAGATTACTTTAGAGAAAAAACCATCATGTGTGAAACAGAAATTTCTTACCCTTGTGAGCTTCTCTGAAACAGTTAGGCTATATTCCTTCAAACTTCAAGCACCAAAGCATGTGCCTTTAATTCTTTTTATTATTTAATTTGAAGTGACAGGGTGCATTTACCTGCTCTGTGTGTATGTGCCTCACCAGGTGATGATGTGAGTTTTATTATGATGGTTCTGCACTAGGTGGTGATTTTGCAGAAGACATTCTTTACAAGGAACTATAAATGAACACTTACAAGTTTTTTTTTCTATGTTGTAAAATGACCTAGACCCATTTTAATAGTATAACCTTTATCTGTTTGTTGGCTCAAACTGGAGCTGTTGTCTCTTAACAAGGTTTGTTTTGGGAAGACGCCTATGGAAGATGCAAGCCTGGCTAAACTCCACCACTCCTTGTATATACAATGTCTCTTTCCAATGACAGGACAATGGTGAAAAGCCAAATTAATTAAGTAGGAGAAGAAATTTACTGTGAATCCCAAGGGGAAGCATGATTCCTTACTTGTAAATTACAACCATTTGCACAGCTAGGTGTTGAAACAAATGTAAACCAAATCCTTACTGAACCATTGCGTTCCACAATACGTTGGGCAAAGTGTCAGGAACACGCCCCTCAAGAGGTAGAGAAAGAGTCTTCTCACAAAACGTGCTTTCAAAAAACAATTGCCTAAGTGCATATGTTTGTAAAAGAAAACCAACCTGAGTATCAGTGAAATAAAATAGCTTCAGGGACTTAGTCAGGGAAAACTGTCAGATGTTCTTCTAATAGGTTTCTACAGGTTCACTCACCTTTGACCTTCCTTATATCTGGGAATTTTTCTGGGGAAATGGGAATATCATGAAGTATAACAGAATGGACTCTTTTGGGCAAACTAAACTACATTTTGGTTTGTTCAGAAGGCTTTCTTTTCTCCACCTATCTCAAAGCACTCAATAAAAGGAAGCCTGGGGGGATCCTTGAGATTGAGGTTAATCGGTGGGATTTTCAGACTAGAACACAAGGCTGATTTTCTTTTCTTTTCTTTTTAAAAACTTTTCATTGTGAATTGAGGTTTACAGACAAGATCTTCAGCTTTATATTCAAATCAGACTCTTTGTTTCATTTCCATGTTTACAGTCCCCTCCATGCAACAATTATCCTGCTTCCTCCCTGGGGTTCCTATTTACATTCCACCCATGTCCCTATCCCTTCTCAGCTTTGTCTTTAGGAAAATGTTGCCCTTTTTATTTGAAGGATGGAGCATTCCATGGTGAGTAAACCTTACTAGTGTTGTATCCTCCTCACCCCCGCTTTAAGGAGCTCTGGTAGCGTAGTGGTTACGAATCGGGCTGCGAACCTTGAGGTCAGCGGTTAGAAACTACCAGCTGCTCCGCGGGAGAAAGATGAGGCTTTCTACTCCCGTAAAGATTTACACCCTTGAAAACCCTGTACAGGGTCGCTATGGGTCGGAACCGACTCGATGGCACTTAACAACAACAACAACCCCCTTTACCCTCAAAATAAGTCTCTCTATTGCTTGGTGAGCTACAATCCAGACCTGAAGAGTGGTCCAGAGTCATGATCTCAGATTCCTCCAGTCTCTGACCAGTAAACCCAGTATTTATTATTATTATTATTATGAAGTAATTTTGACTTCTGTTTCACATGTTCTTCCACTCTATCCAGGACTCTGTAATGTGATCCCGTTCAGGGCAGATGATAGCGGTAGCTGGACACTGACTAGTTCTTTTGGTCTCAGAGTTGTAGAGACTGATGTTCACATGTTCAATTAGTCTATTGGACTAATTGATTCCAAGCCTCTTCAATTCTTATCACTCTTCTTTCTTCTGCACAGGGAGACACCAATAGCTAAGGCTGATTTTTTTTTTTTTAGAAAATCCAAGGTGGTTAATTATTTGGAGGTCCAAGCAGAACCTGCTTATAACATTAGCACTCAATAGAGGAACGAGAGAATGAGTAGATGAAGCCATGGGGTCTTTGAATCAATGCAAATCAATCAATCAATAATGGTTTAAGCCAAATGACTCGAATCACACTCATACAACACACTTGCATATTTTATTTAAACATATCTTATGTCTAAAAGGGGGATGCATATCACTATAAGATCCTAGAGTTAAAAAGGCAGATATCTCTACAAGTAAATCCTTGCCTTGAAAATTGATAGGTGGTAATTAAGGCTGTATACCAAAAGGTAAGGGGTTTAAATCCACCAGCCACTCCTTAGAAGCCTTATTTGTTGTTTTTATTAGGTGCCATTGACTTGGTACCGACTCATAAGTGACCTTATGCACAACAGAATGAAACACTGCCCGGTCCTGTGCTAACCTTACAATGTTGCCACATTTGAGTGCATTGATACTGCCATTTTGCTAATCCATTTTGCTGGAGGTCTTCCTCTTTTGCTCTGATCCTCTACCTTACCAAACATACTATCCTTCTTCAGCGACTGGTTCCTCCTGACAATATGTCCGAAGAATGAGAGACGAAGTTTGGCCATGCAGGCCTCCAAGGAGCACTCTGGCTGCACTTCTTCCAACACAGATCTGTTGGTTCTTTTGGTAGCCCATGATACTTTCAATATTCTTCTCCAACACCATAACTCAAATGCATCAATTCTTCTATGATTTTCCATATTCACTGTCCATCTTTCACATGCATTTGAGGTTATTGAAAATACCATGGTTTGGGTCAGGCGCACCTTAAATCTCAAGCTGACATCTTTGCTCTTAAACACTTTAAAAAGGTCTTGTGCAGCAGATTTGCTTAATGTAATAAGTCGTTTCATATCTTGACTGCTGCTTCCATGAGTGTTAATGGTTGATCAAGGAAGAATGAAGTCCTTGACAACTTCAAATTTTTCTCTGTTGGTAAGAATATTGTTTATTGGTCCAGTGGTGAGGATTTTTGGTTTCTTTACATTGAGAAGCAATCCATAC